>NC_135355.1:19750485-19890485 GCF_051622035.1 Arctopsyche grandis
GAGTCTGATCGAGTTTCTAGCGTATAACGAAATGTCGAAGGAATATATTGAATGAATTTAACCAATCTTTCAGTCATAATTTTCCCAACTAGACTGGCTTTTACATGATGAGAATACACAAATTTTCCATAGTTCGATTGCCTTGCAGTTCGTTTACCTTCAACTGCTTCCGATCAATTAAATACGTAAGATACGTATGTGTGTATCTAGTCGTTACATTTTACTTGCTTACCTTCTGTTTTTGCGGGTTTAATTTTTATATTGTAATTTTTATTTTATGCAAATAATTCACTGAACTATAAAATCTATAGGAAATTAAAATAAAAAATATATGTATACGTAATATAAAAAATGTATTTATTTACAACATGAACATAAAAAAATACATTTAGGATGCGGATTAAGAATGGCTTCGTCATTCTCGTTGTGGGTGTTTCGATTACGTCGCAAATGCTTGGAAATTCCATTCAAGGTTATTCAATGATAAGGACGAATGTCCTGACGAAAATGGTGAGACGTCCAATGGAGAAACCAAATACATACATACATACATGTTTCGATCAATTGTACAATGGATTGCAATGCAACGCACGCAAACATTATTACGACAAATGTATTCAAAGGATTGTCACCAGCATGCAACATCGAAACTCGATAATCTTTGTCACTGTCGTTAAAAGCCAGTTTGATAAAGTAAAAGCTACATATAAACACATATACATTGACATATTTGGCAAATGAGCTTATTATGATACTACGAAATAATTGATCATTAATATACAAAGTTTAAATTTGTGGTTTGTGAGAAATTACAAAATAAATTGTTTCCAGATATATATAATATAACTATGTATTTAGCATATCTTGGGCAAACTGCGGTTTCCTCATTGCGAGAAATGTCTCACAAACCGGTTCAATCTGAACACATCAACTAATTGGAAATATGTTTAATTATCTCTGCGCGTGTATGTACACTTGTGTATGTTGCAGTAATAGTATAAAGGTTGCTGATGTATAAATTGTCTAGTATGTTTATGCATCGTCAAAATCATCTATTAACGGAGACATAACCTTTAACAATGTATGTACATACTAGGGTTTCTGACCCGGTCGACCCGGGACAGACAGTCCCGGGAATTCTTATCTCGAATCCCGGGAATTGGATTACAAAAACCCTGAAAATATACAACATTTTCACGATTTCACGAAAGGAAATAATAAATCAAATACAAAAAAGAATCGTAAAATATTCTCAAAGCTTTCTTGTTTAGCAGTAAGTACATATGTACATACATCGGAATCCCCGAGCGTGGAAGTTTTATAAGCATAATGGTTGTGTGCGTTTGGCCAAAATCTTTTCTTGTAAATCTATTTTTGGAAAATCTCAATACAGAAGGACTTGACCTTACCGATGAATTATTCCGAGAATTGAAAATTAAAATCGAGGAAATAAGAGCCTAAAACTGATTTTTTTAACACAAATTTTAAATAATTATAATTTTATACCGAACAAAACATTCTTTAAATTTTGTAATAAAAGCGAATGTATGTCCTGCGGTGAAACTATTATGAAGCGAATATATCCTTCTTGTATTGACGATTCCACAATGGAAGAAACTCTTTTACATAGATTCGGATGAAGATGAAACAATTATGTGTTTGACGATGAATGAAGAATTAAATAAGGAGTTATCAAAGACAAATATACAAAATAACGTTAGTAATAATAGCCTCGACTTTAAAAAAGAAATTAAAATATACATGATGACAGGAGAAAAAACCTTTTCCAGATACTCTTTAATTAAGATTAAGTCATGGGTTGGTCACACCCGAATTTTTTTTTTTAGTTTTGGTCCATTGTGACTACAGGAACAGGGCCGGCTGGAGGCCTGGGTAAAATTATCTGCCAAACCTTTTTATATGTACCTAATAGAAATTATAAATTTTATAACCTCATATTTTTTAAATATTTTTATCTGAACCGGAAGTAGTACTTTTACTCTAGAGAATCGAGGTTTTTATGTTTTTCTCCGAAACTTTTTAGAAATTTAAGTTCAATAGAACTTAAATTTCATATCTATCAGTTTAAGCTTAATACCAAGCTACATATGCATAAAATTTGGTAAGCATCCGTCTACCGAAAGTGGCAGTTTACTCCTGTTCGATTTTTCTTGTCTAAATCAAAACTATAGTATATACTAAGCATCGATAAAAACGTAAAGGAGGTTTGTAAAAAAATCATCCTCCTATTCATTAACCGCACATGTATGCGTACATATGTATATACATAGTAGTGCTTCCAATCCCGGGAGGTTTCTTCAGCACCGGGATTGCGGTGCTGGGAAATTCCGATCCCGGGATCCCGGTGCTAGCACCGGGATTTCAAATGTATAAGAAAAAAAAGTTCAATTACATGTTTTCATATTTCAAAAACGTTCAATTGCATTTTGCAAATTCTCCCGATGTTTCATGCAAAAAATACTCCCATATTGGCGTACTAATTTTTGAGAGTTTGGCTACATTCTTTAAATTTTCGGTTCGCATCCATAAATTTCTAAGATTAAATAAAACACATCCGAAAATGTAATTAAATAAAGTAAAAAACATCACTTTGATTAGTTTTTTACAAATACATAGTTTGTAGCGTCTAGTAATTATTCATCGAAACAATCCACCTAATATAAAAAAAAACTCCAATTAAATTTACTTTATGTAAAAAATTGTGACCAACCTATGACTTTATCTATGAAAAAAATCCCGCTTCCGGTTTATTATATTTAGTGTTTTTTTTTATTTTCATCACATTGATACAACAATTATACTTGAATTTTTATGTGAAGAGCACACATGTTAAAGGGTCGAAAAAAATAGTGGAAGAAAAAATTGAACAAGAGTATACTGCCACTTCTGGTTGACGGATGCTTACCAACTTTTTATACATAACTTGATAAAATTTCAGTTCAATAAATTAAAGGATTTCTTAGAAAAACATAAAAAACCTTGATTCTCTAAATTAAAAGTACTACTTTCGGTTTAGGAAAAAATATTGGGGTTTAATATTAATAATTTCTATTACAAGTAAGAAATTTCAGTCCGATTTGATGAATGGCTTGGGAGATAATTCAATTCAAAAACTTAAAAAGAAAGAGGACACTTATAAGAGGAGGTACCATTTCCGGTCAACCTAAAAATTTGAAAAAAAATTACGGTGTATCGATAAAAATTTCAGTAACCAATACTAAATTTCAGTTCGATAGTATGTGTTTAAAAAATCTCCAAAATACACTGACACACAATAAACATACAGACACACACACATTTTTTCTAGATCACGAAAACATGATCAGTGGTCTATTCAGAGTTCGAATCAGTTAAAATATTCTTCAAATATCATTGCGTTCATACCATTTCATGGAAACGGCAAGCCGGCGTCGAAACGGGTAGAAGAAACGGGTAGCAAGCAAATGGAATATGGCTGTCATTGCTTATTCCACCATCGTTCATTATATAATGTTGTTTTATGTCTTTTTCCATATTATTTTTGTAAAAATAATATTTTTAAAGAAATTTCTGCCAGCACCGTAATCCCGGTATTCAGACTAGTTTCAGCACGGGGATTCACGGTACCAGAAAACACCGGGATCCCGGGATTGGAAGCCTTAGTACATAGTATATCAATCCATCACATGTTGGCATTTATAACTTTAACAAACGCGCACTTTGCTAGTTCATTATCCTATCGTTCAACCAATCATCATGAATGGGGCGATACTATTGTCCATATACGCAAACAATGATGATCGTTTAGGTGAAATCATATGACGGACTATATCACGGGTATGAACACGAGAGGAATAGTAAATTTCAACATCAACTATTACAATGATGATGCCGCATTTAAATGAATGAGCTACTCGAAACTGACTGCATAAAAAAATACTGCGTCGCAAAATATTCTATGTATGTATGTAAGTATTCGAAGGTTGCCTTGTCAATACTACATGCATAGATATGTACATATGTATGTATGTGTGCACACAGAAGATTTATTGCTGTATGTAAAGTACTACATATGTACATACAATAAAAGGATTGCAAATTTTGTGCGACGTAGTTTTGTAGTACAAAATATTATTTTAGTTCTGAAATAAGTTTAAATTGTTGCAATATTACACAATACGAAAGTCGAAAGATCGAAAAGCAAATATCGGAAAGCAAAGATCGAAAATCGAAAGATCTTAAGTCGTAAGATCGAAAAGAATGTATGCATGGTAAACGGTACTTTTATGTATATACATATATGTATAATATGTATATATTATATATACTACCCGCTCTTCATATGTATGCATGGTAAACGAACAAGAATAAAGATTTCGATTTATCGACTTTCCATGTGGTGATGGCCACCGACACAATACACATGTAACATGCATTCATAATAATATAATTATGTACATACTCCAATCAATTTCAATATATCCTTTTCAAGATTTTTAATCGTCATATACGACTTTTCTTTTCTTTATATTTACATACATATATGTATGTATCACATCTCCCTATGCATATAAATATATACAATTTAAGCCATCGTATATTATTGATGGCTTGTATTGGATGAAATACGGATCCAAGAGGGGTGCCATTAGAAAAAATTTAATCCCTTTAATTTTTTAGCCCCTAAATTTTGACTTTCAAAAATGTATCTATGCAAAAACTATACAAACATCAGGGACGTTCCGTGGGCATAGGCAAGTAAGGCTGCGCCTAAGGACGGCACATTTTGGGGGTGGCAAATTATATGTATATGATTTTTATTATTGTTTTAAATTAAACATAATTAAGCCCGTACATGCATCACTGATATTAAAAATATAAATAATTTGTCATTCAAGAATGGGCCGCCAATAGCACTGAGCAACAAAAAATGACGTTTTTGAGTTACCAGAGCGGAGACTAACCAATCTTTACAAAGTTTGACCCACTGAATTCGAATATGATATTGATTTTTGTTGATGGGTGATCATTTAGGAGATATGAGCGTTTAAAAAAATCCGCGATTTTTACAGTTTTTTGGCTTTTGCGGTCTTTAACTCAAAATTTAGGATTTTTACGCTCAAAGTGAGTATTGGAATCAATAGTCAGATATTTTTCCTATTAATTGTTATATTTCATTGCTTTAAAATACTTCTAACTAATTGCCTAGCGAATTTTAAAAGTCAAAAATATATTTTTTTTTATGTATTTTTTTTTCGTCCTATTTTTCATTTATTTGGCAAATTTTTTATTTCACCACGTTTATAAAGATTGGTTTTCTATCTCAATATATTTTATTTTTATCTAAACGTACTAACTCAAGCGGTAATTGCAATTTAAATGCTTTCGTTGTGTATATGGTTGTATCGCGGTGCAAGCGAGACGGCATGTAGTCCGACCGCTGTACTCTGTGAGGTGGATTACATCTTTAGAACCAGGCGTTCTAAAGATAAACAAAATCCTTTTTTTTAACAGATTTGAGGCTCCCATAAAGTCTAACGCTTTAATAGACTACAAGAAAGTCGACAACTTTATCTACTTAGGTGCCTTGATCTCAAGGAAAGGAGGATTCCAATAGTAGAAATGGTGGAATCCGCAGAATAGTAGAAATGGCGAAAACAGCGATGGTCAGTCTGATAAAGATATGGAAGAACCGCTCTATTATGAGAAGAACAAAATTCGTCTAGTGCGATCTCTAGTGTTCCCCATTGCATAGTATAGAGACAAGACATGGAACCTGAAAAATAAATAAAAGGATATCCTATGTATGTACATAGATGCATTCGAAATATGTTGATGGAGACGGATGCTATGCATCCCACGGGTGGCGAGACGCACAAATATCTCCATCTTCAAACAGCTAGCAATTTCAGAGATAGTCTCTTTTTTTCACGAGATACAAATCTCGTAAAAAAAATCATTCGCGCAATAATATTTGCATTTTTTTAATTTTCGTGAGACGGGCGATACGCGCACGTGATTTTCGTAGCGGCGGTTATTCACTTTTGCGATGTAATCACCGAAGCGTATTTTTATATTGTATGTTAACTCTTTAATGAAAATTAATGAATCGTATAAAAATGATATTCATTCAACTAATAGATTTTCGATGATTTTAAATGGAATCAATATTGAAAAAAATACGATCACGATAATCCAAGCTATCTCAATTCAACTTGTAATCTTATCGATATAAATTCGGTAAATATATTGACATATAAAGACATTTTCAATACAATTAATCATTATTCGATTTGAGTAATTATAACAAGGTCATGTAAATATAAAATAAAATAGACTCATCACATCTTATGAAAAATACAAACAAACGGACTATGTAGTACGAGACATATATACAGACATACTCGATTAACGTGAACTTAATTTTTTTATTAATTTTACAACAAAAACATACGATTTTAATTTATTCAAAATTTTATGTAAATATGCCTGCATTTTTCTAGGTTAAATTTAAAACAATATATGTATCATTGTTACTTTATGTAGGTACATACATACGTATGTATATATATATATATACTTTATTATATACATATATGTATTTACGGAAAAATTCATTGGCAGTCGTCCCACTTATAGGGATAGGTTAGGCATTGTGGGAAAATCAATAAAAGCACTCACACTCTTAGAACTTTACATTTATTTCTTTAGTATGAACAAAGGAAAACATTCAAAAGTGGTCCAAGGCCATTTTCATGAAAATTTGTTGCTAAGTGAACTTTTGACACGAAAGTTAACGTATCGTATGTTGTGCTTTCCGATCATTGAACAGATGAATGTTTTTATTTTATATGCTATATGCATGTATCAAAGTGACCTTTACATTTACACACATATTATTTATACGTGGGAAAACAATTGTTCCGAAACATCAAGAAAATTGATTATCGATTTTATTATGTTATGGGGGCAAAACATAATTGTGTCTGAAAATAACAGATCTGAAAAATAAGATATAATACGATAGAGATTTCATACAATACTAACAGGAACTTTGATTCGTATCTGTTCATTGGCCAATATAAAACATGTCAAAATTTTTTAAAGATCAATGTTTATTGATCTAAAAATGTTTATCTTAGATGTCAATCGTTTTTATTAAGAATCATTGTACAAAAAATATAGGAATTTCCCAAGATTCTTTATCACAAATGCAAAATCTTTATCATAAATTACAAATCAAAACAACTCGTGCATATATAAATATTTTACTATACTATTCTCCGTGAATTTAAAAAACAGAAATTACATCGTGAAATTTTGGTCGCTTTTCAAATTCTATTCGTACATACATTATGTATCATACATCCATACATATACATATTGTATGAATACCTGTTTTCCCAATATATTATAACACGTGCTGTAAGGTAGAAAGAGAGATTGATACGATTGAACTAAAAAACCTGTGACTGGTTTTAGCAACTGCTTTCGCCAAATCACACTCACGCATATATGTATTTATTTCCATAGAAATACGTAGAAGCACGATGACGTCCCAATATTTCAGATCATATTTCCCATCGATCGCTGAGCAAAGTTCACCAGGTCGACGAAAGTTTTCAACCCCTTTAACCTTTGCTATCGTAACAGTCATATAGCGTGTATACGTATTATATGTATGTATGTATGTATACACATATCTAAAAAGTGGGTGTGTCTATGAGCAGGTAGATCAAAATATCCTGGTTGAGAATTTGTCGACCTCTGATTTCGTGAATTGAGAACACGCTAAAATAAGCCTATGAATGTATCATACATGTGTGGAAATCATAATATTGTGAAGATGAACACATCCGCGTTACCAAGGGCATTCGCCATTTGTGAATTTCTACTAACTGGTCGAAATATTGGACTAACTTGTAATTTTGTAATCAATAATATACCTAATGCTATTATAAATTTCCAATTGAAAGTTGTTTGTAGTCGATGAAACATCAATGAGGTATTGTGCGCATATCAAATGTCATATTTGATTAATGTATTTTGTAAAGCGAATGTCAATATATTAAAATTCCAAATATTGTATTTTAACTCAAACTCCAAATCATGCAGTATTGTAGATGTGATTCAAAAATATATCATATCCATGAGTAGAAAGCAGAACGTTTTGAGATAAAGACACGGTCGACTTGTTGTTGGGTATGCTGGTTTCAAACTATGCTTTTAAATATTTATATAAGTTATTAAAATACGACAGATAAAAAGCGGAATATGGGTTAGAAGTATGATAAAGATGGTTAGTATAATGGTGAGGTCAGAGATTGAAATTACAATGGGCTAAAATAACAGGCGATAGATGGACGAAATAAATGCTCAAAATGGTATCCGAGAGAATGCAAAAGGGTCAAAGGAAGGTTGCAGGGGAGATTGGTGAATGAAATCAGAAAAATGTATGGGATGAAATGGACGAGGGTTGCAAAAATCAGAGTGGAGAGGCCTTCACACAGTGGGAGATGGCGAATGGCTGTGAATTATGATGACAATGATCTAAATATGATCAAAGTTGATAGGGGCTTCCTTTTTATTTTGATTTTTAAATGCTTTTTATTGTTCACAATACATCTTGTATACACAATACGTCTATTATAATAGCTATTGATCCAGTGATCATTTTCTATTTTACAAATTATTTATTTTTTGTTAATTTGTATAGTACTATCTTATTTTAATCATAAGTTTTATGTTAGTTTATATATTGCAGTCCAATTGTTCACTCCGGTTCGTACATGAACATTCTAATCTGTTCACCCACGAGCTATTGGTTTTAGTTTAAGTGCTAACCGTAAAAAAGCTCAAAAGCCTATGTAAAATTCTTAATGCTCTAAAACTTTTTTGCATAGTATTCGACTTATTCGACAAATAGATTTTCGTATGCGATGGGTCAAAGATCGCAAAATATTATGTAAAAAAATTAAAAAAAAAATAATAATTCAAAACTTGTTTTTACCTATAATAACTTATATGCATATATATGCATATCAAAAACTTGACCGAACGGGTAAATTACAATATCAAATTCCTTTCATGAATATGCAATATATTATATGTATGCATGTGTTTATTTCTAATAACGTTTATACAAATGTTATTTATGCATGTTTTATGTATTTCGAATTATTTCACAATACAATATTCAGAGTTTCAATTAAAAAGTGTAAAAATGGCAAATGAAGAAGTTTCGAGAATTACAACCAAAAATAATTATTAAATTAAAAAACAAATTGCTTGGCGTTGCAATTAACCTGTGCATGTGCATATTGTGCAAACTACAATTATCCAAAGACCCGATCCGACACTGGTTTACTTGCAAAAAAGATATGCGTACATTTGCAGAAGTTTATTACGTCACGGCTTGCATTCGTCACAGTGACGTTTACATCACCTCCATAGGTGGTGGCACTGAACACATTATGTATATACCGCAATAAACTGTGCGAATATAGTAATCGCGTCTGTTGCAAAATTCAAATAACAAAAGACCCTGAGCCAATTGACGATCGATCGAAGAAAATGCGCTTTAGTTATTATCAAGCATTTATTCTTATGTAGCTATTATATTTAGCATTTATAAATAATTCATCGAAACAAACTGTCATTTGACTCGAAAATATAAGTTTGACATTCAAATGCAAATCAATCATCTGAACTAATTTGATCGGTCCTTTCACCTGATATTGTTACGGATGTAGTGTTGTTATTTATTGTATGGATTGACTGTTTTGGCGCCCCAATAAATATGTAGACCAATTATACAGATTTTAAATTTTATTGCTGTTTTTTCTTCGAGACGAGATGTACATATGTACATATGTATGGACATATAAACGAGAATAAGCATTTGCTTTTATTTTGAAGAAAAAATTAATGGTCAACATTCATTTGTACTAAATACATTTTTATATTGTATTGTATTTTACTAATTATTTACATTTTGTTCGTTCATGAACATATGTATGTACTAGTTTGTTCATACACAAACTATTAGGCATAACTTTAAGTATTCTCAATTATTTGTCCCATTCACTAAGTACGTATGCTTACCCTGGGTTGCAATATTTCCAATAATTCGTCGATACTGAATGTACAAATAGTCAATAATTCGTCGATACTGTATGTACAAATAGTCAATAATTTGTCGATACTGTATGTACAAATAGTCAATAATTTGTCGATACTGTATGTACAAATAGTCAATAATTCGTCGATAATGTATGTACAAATAGCCACATCCATATTTTTAACATTTGTGGAAACGGGAATTATAGAAATGTTGTAATATGGTTTTGACAGCTAAAAGTTTCATGCGACACCTGGTCAGTCTATTTGAAGGTTTTGACTGTTAGCACTTTAACTAAAACCAATAGTTCATATATGAACAAACGAGTGAAAACTTGTAACACATGTACATATGCATATGTACGGAGCATTTAAAAGAGGTGCGGGAATTCTCTTCTTGTCAGGCTTTTTTCAAATAAAAATTATATACTACTAGTTGTTTTACCCGGATTTTATCAGTATTTGTAATATAAACAGCTTAAACATGGCGAATCTAATGGTAAAAAATTCATTTGTTTTTTATTAACTTTATTTCAATCGAAAAAAAAAAATCGAATCTATCAATAAATTATATATGTACATGTACGTATGAATTGGTATTATGTACGCGCGAACATCGTTTCGTCTAATTTTTTTTGAAACATTAAAAATACCAAGAAAAAAGATTCCGAAACGCCGTTTCTACACGTGACATTACAAAAAAGCTCTGTATATACATATGTATATGTATGTATGTATGTACATACACTAGCATTTAAATGAGATAATATTACAAAAACAGTGTGTAACTTAAAAGAAAAAAATAACACCTAAGATGTATGTACATATGTATATATGTATTGTGAACATAATTTATGAATAATGAAAATAATTTATAAAACAAAAAATTAAGAATACTTTCATGATGACATTCACCACTAAGTAAAACCTCTTTGCCTCAAATTTTGTTGAAGGCTTTTTTTCACATTCTATACATTTCAGCTTAAGGAGTTCGTTATATTTTCATGTTCATCTAAACCTGTCATCAAGTAGCTGATGTATGTATGAACACATGTACGTATGTACATATGTACATGTAATACATTGATTGTTAATTAAATTAAATTAATTTATAAAATGAAAATAAATGACTCAATATTTAACAACGTCGAAATAGATAAACCGAATGCAAACAAATGAATAATTCCATATAAATTATTCAAAACATTCAACACCTGTTAATGTGTTTGGCAGTTTCAAGTTGAAATTGCGTCTTCTATCGAGACATTCCGTTGCCAAATTGCAGATATTTCGTTTAAAACATCATGCCATCATCATGTTTTTGTGCTTGTTAAGATTGTGCGTCTTCGCCAACTTTTCGATTTCATTGTGCGTAATTATTTTTCGGTTTATACCTAATGAGACTTTCTCGATTGAACGTTCTGTTCCACTTTCGCCAAATCGGATGACGTCCACTCATACATACACATGTAAGTTAAAGCGGCAGAATATTCACATTTGCCAACCGAAATATGTATTATATTCGTTATCTTAAAATCGAAAGCACGAACAGGAACAAGAGGAACATGCTTTTCCTCCCGTATTCTGCGCGCGCACATTAATACGGGAGGAAAAGCCTGTTCCTCTTGTTCCTGTTGTATCCTGCTCGCGCAAATTAAGTGAGTATGTACCGTTTACCATGCACCTTTTTTTTGATCTTTCGACTTAAGATCTTTCGATTTTCGATCTTTGCCTTCCGATATTTGCGTTTTCGGTAATTTCACATTCAAACGCTTTTTATAATAATTTAATATTTTGAATTACAGTTTTAGATCGGAAAATTCTGAATAGGTATAGTTTTAGACAAATTATCAGAACAAGGAAAATGAGTAAAATTATTTTGCACAGGGTGATTTAAACATGATAACAAAAGAAGAACGGAAAGTTGCTGGAAGCTATACCCCAATAGAAATTTGAAGGAATTTGACCTTCTTTCTTGTATAAAATATCACGATCAGGTCAATTTTTTTCTTGGGCCGGATGAAAATCTCTCGCGGGCCGTAGGTTGGTGCTGCTTTAGGTCATTCATATTCAAATACAATTCAACTAGTAAATGAAGTCTCTACAAGTGCAAATACATACACTTTCAACAATGTGCGCCAGTTGTAACAGTTGAGTTTTGACAGTTCTGATATTTTTAGAATTTAATAATGCGGTATTATTGGATATGCATTACGAATTATGGCAATGAGTATCGGGTTACGATAACTCTAAGAATATGTTCAAAACAACTGTGACCTTACAACTCAATTTACTAGTCGAGTGAAGTTTTCACGAAAACCTAACCTATCCATCTAACCTAGGGTTGTCAGGTTTCATGCAAGTCAAACCGGGACACCCCCCCCCCCCCCTTTTTCTATAGATATATTTTCAATCGAAGTGATAATATTTAGAATTTGTATAATTCATTTCTTTTCCTTTCTATTTTTAATATAAGTAAATGAAAAGTGCTACAATTACAATGAAGAAACCGAAGATAGACTTCACTGAGAGGATTACTGAAAACATCTGAAGTTTTTGGTGCTTTTTCTTCGGCTAAAAAAAAGCTTTTAAAGCTCAAAACAGTGCGTTCTATTGCAGGTAATAGTGATAGCCACCTAGGTTTTTTAATGTCAGGGTAGATTTTTATATTCAATATTAGCAAAATCACAGAAATCTTTTAGTCTTTCTGTTCTGACAGTGTCTATTCCGAGTCTGCGTGTGATGAATTATTCGAGTATGAGAAAATTATCGATTCAAGATAAATTGATTGATGCCTAATACATATTTTTTGTCTACCTTCTACACACAGTTCTCCAGAAAGCATAAGACAGAGACAAATAGTTCAGAGTTGAATATTGCTGCAGTGTTTACCAGACTGTCTGGTCCAAACATCGACTTTTTGTTTATAGTTTATGTTAATTCTGAGTTAAAAACTTCTGTAGGAATTTAAAAAGTAGTAAAACGGGACATTTGGGCGTCTCGAGAGTTTTGTTCAGGACACCGGGACACAAGACATATAACTGGTGACAATCCCGATTAATCGGGAGGCCTGACAACCTTTATCTAACCTAATAGTAATAAAATAGCTAATAGTCAGTACCAGGTTATATTAAATATATTACAACTGAAAATACACTATAACTACAATGGTAGTTGGTACCAGGTTAGATGAAATATATTCCAATTAAGATACACTTCAATTGGAACAAACTCGTATATGTACATATGTATGTATATGTATGTAAATGTATATTTGATTCAGTCTATTACATCGATTTGATTTCCTAGGGAAAGTGGTTTGTGTATTGAAAGGTCTTCTAATTAGCCTTGACACACTCTTTAGTAATTTAATTTGGTGCATGTAATGTTTCTCAATGCCCGTAATTAATTGGGGCAACTTTATAATTCACCGAATCATCAAAATATTCAAAGAATTCCAATTACGGTAAAATGAAAAAAAAATGTATTGTTAATTCGTCACGAACTTCCTTAGTACGCAAAACTTACGAAGACAACAGAACTTCCTTTTCAAATTTTTATTGATTTCATCAAATTGAAAATACATATGTATCTAATATTAAACATTTAGGTTTTTGAACTATTTTTCCTATTATGCTGTAGATTAACATTAGAATAATATAATACTATGATTACTAACCAAATTAAATTAAATTGTAAAATAGAAAATGATAAGTAGATCAGTAGCTATTAAAATATATATATAAGATGTATTGTGAACATAATTTCGTAATAATAAAAATCATTTAAAAATCAAAAAAATCTAATATTAAATGAATACATACAAATCTTATATCGTTTAATGTGTGCGATTATTTTGAAATATAATAATCATGAAACATAAATTTTAATATTCGTGATAGTTTGTTATGTGTATTTGCAAATTAAGTTTAAACTCTGCAAGATGTGCAAGCCTTTATCATCTTTTCAAATGAAATCTTGCGCATCATCTCATTTCTAAATTTTAGTTTACAACCGTATACGAAGAAATAGGTTCCAAAATCCACTATCTGTCGAGATAAACTGGTTTCTACATATACAATGTGTATATGTATGTACTTCAACTACATCAATTTATGCATTTTCTATAAACCGCTCTAGAAACACGTCGAAAAGAATCTTCTACGTAGCATATATTTTTATCGACCAAGATTTGCCATGACAATTATGCAATTTAGAATTATAAATTACAGCTGGTACTTTTCTACGAGGAAATGATCAGAATATCAACGTCACGACAATATATGCGTAATAATAATTGTAATCCATGACTACCTATTAGTTTACGTAACTGACTTAATTTATAATTAACCCAATGGCGTTTTAACAACTGGGTATCTTATTTTATTGTTTAAATAATTTAAAATAATAAGTAACTACATACATAGGTATTAAATATTTTTTTTAGTTATTTTTCGTGTGTACAGTGTACATGATTTATCTTTTGACTAAATGAGTCGTTATCGATTACACGTAAGAAATTTGATGCTATGTTGTAAATTTATCCATAATGGAAACTTTGATTGTAGAACTTCGATAACATTGTTGAAATTCCTGCGATACAGAACGAGTTTTATAAATCATAAATTTTCTTTCAGTACTCACATAAGATAGAAGTAATTGATCTTCATTTTTCTGATGTGACACATTTTGAAGAAAAAAAAAACAAGAAAAACCAGATAAAAGTTGATCTGATATATGTAAGTATGTAGCTGCACATGTCAAGAACTTGTTGAATATTAATTCGATTTTAAAAGTTTTGGGTCATCTTGATACAATTAAGAAAGTAGCTTCCTAGTTGGATAAAAATTATAAATAATCGTAATAAATTATAATGCAAAATCTATTCAGTTGTTTTTTTTTAACTATTGATATTAAATGTATGTGTATTCGTGTTCGTCATTATGAAATGACGATTCTGCAACATGGCAATAAATTAAATGAAATCTGGTCAATATTGTTAAAAAAATTCTTGATTACATATGATTTAATAATTTTATTTGACAGTGTAGTAGAAACATTTCAATTGCCATTTAATCATGACATTTCGGAATACAAATGTGTATGTTTGTTTTTAGATTTACTATATCTATGTAATAAATGGATCGGATGGTAATTGTCAGTGGCGAGCGTAGAAATCTCCGTTTTTATTGCACAGCTTCACTTTTAAGTGCGCGAGTAGGATGCAAGTGGACTAGGTGACGTCATACAAAGTCCCATTGTATCAATTTATATTATATATAAACGATATTGTTAAGGTAATTAAGATGTGTAAAATACATTTGTTTGCAGATGATACATTGATATATATAATTGGAAAGAATGTTGATGTAATGTCTGAGATTTTAAATATAGAATTAAATTATGTGAATGACTGGTTGTGTGAAAATAAATTAAAGTTGAATGTGAATAAAACAAAAATGATGTGGTTGAATGGTAAAAATAAAAATATATTGAATGAAATTAGAATTAATGATAAGTTAATTGAAAAAGTTGAAAATATAAAATACTTAGGTGTATACATAGATTCAGGACTAAATTTTAAAATGCACGCTGACTATATAATAAAAAAAATGGCTAGAAAAGTTGGTGTATTATGTAGATTAAGAAATATTTTAAGTAAAAAAAGTAAAATTTTAGTGTTTAATTCAATTGTCTTGCCACATGTGGTTTATTGTGCCACTGTGCTTAATTTGTTTAGTGGCCAAGATTTAGAAAAAATGCAAAAAATACAGAATAAAGCTATGAGAGCTATTTTGAATGTGAGTAGATTTAAGAGTATTGGAAGTATGTTAGATGAATTAGGATGGATGAGTATTAGAATTAGTCTAAATATTAGTACATTGTCTTTTGTTTATAAGTTAGATCATAAGTTATTACCTAAGTATTTTGATGATTATATAATAAGGAATAGAGATAAACATAGTTTTTATACTAGAAATAAGGACAAACTAGTTGTAAGTAGAGTAAGAAAGAATAAGACGGCTGGGGGTGTTTTTCACAGGGGTGTGCTCATGTATAATGCCCTCCCTGAGTGCGTCAGGTCTGCTAAAAACATGGATGCATTCCTGCGAGGTGCGAAGAGACACCTCTGTGAGGGACAGTACATATAAGTTAATTATAAATTTTAGAGTTAAGTATAATAATTAAGATGTATTTTTTTTTTTTTTTAAATTAGCTTGATAGCTAAAATATATATAAATAAATAAATAAAATAATGAATGAATGAAAAAAATTGTCACTTATATTTATCAAGGAATCATTCTAATTTATTGAACAAGGGAGGTTATATTGATTGCAATTTTTATGAAATCTAATATTGGCTTTGAATATTTTATGTGAACCGCGGGGTCCAAAATTCCCCCTTATTAACATGGTTTATGTTTAGTTGACTAGTTTAGGTTGATAGTGGAAGAAGAGAACGTTGTTTGTTATTACTAAAGAGCGGACCCAGAGCGCGCTGTAAATTGTTCACATGTTGTAAATGCATTGTTAAAGGTTTGCCGAACCTTTTTTACAAAACATTTACAATAATAGAATAATAGACGGCGCGCTTCCGGTCCTACCTCTAGTTATTACAGGGTATTTATATTTCCACTAGCTTTTAGATCTTATTTAATTTATATACACCCAGCGCAAAGCGAAGACTATCAGTCACAAATTTTAGCGGAATGACCCAATTTTCGATTGGGCCTCACTTTCTGGCAATTTTGTGTTTATACTTTTACAGTTGCCAAAAAGTTTTAAAGTCAGTTTCCCCCAGACTTTCAAGTAGTGCGTGTCTTTTTTTAGTGTTGTGAGCGTTGAGCGTAAAATATGATTTTTTGTCGATCGCCGAGAAATCAAAAATTGTCACTTTCTGGGAGGAAAATTAATCTTTTGCGGAAATTTATCGACGAACGGGAACACATTCTACCTACAATAACTATAATTTTTAAGAAGTATAAAAAAACAATGGACATAACACCTGTCGAAAGAGGAAAAATGGCAAAAAAACTGACTTCTCGAGACGAACGGATTTTTAAGAGAATTTTACTTCAAAACAGTTTCAAAACTGCGTCAGAAATTAGGTATGAGTTCATTGAAGTTGGAAAAAATGGTAAGCCTTAGAACAGTTCAATATAAACTAAATGAACTTGGTATATTTTAACGGCGCCGTGCAAAAAAAACCCTCCTCACGAAGAAAATGAAGGATACTCGTCTTTGGTGGGCCAAAGAGAAGAAAAATTGGACAGTTCAAGATTGGGAGACGATTACTTTTTCAGATGAATCCAAATTCAACCTGATTGGATCAGATGCGGTGGCGCTAGTACGATGAAAATCAGGCGAACGCTATAAAGAATCGTGCTTAGCGCTGACTGTTTAACATTCGCCATGGTATGGTATTGGGGGCCATCACACGGTATGGTGTTGGGTCAATCATTAAACTAGATGGGATAGTCAACTCACAGGAGTATAAAAAAATCATCGACAAAAGCGTTATTCCTACATTAGAAGGCTTACCGGAAATGATTAAGGATCTTGTCTTTCACGATGATTCAGCACCGACGCATCGTTCAAAATTTGAGAGTATTCAAATTGTTTTCACAATTAATTTTAATTATTTTTAATGCATTGGTAAATCACCATTTCGTTTTTTTTTTAAATATCGATCAAGATAAAGATAGTTTAGGTATAAACTCCATTGAATGGCTAGGAAACAGCTCGGATATAAATATAATCGAAAATATGTGAAGCAAAATAGGCAAAAAAATTAGAGTTAAGAAACCAAAAACCATAAAATAATTAAAATACATTATTTATGATGTATGCTACAATGAAATTAGTGATGAATTATTAAAAAAATAATATGAATAACGACTTAAACGAATAAAACGATATGTTGAAAAGCTTGAAGAAAAAAAAAACCATTTTTATCGATTTTTTGATTTATGAAATCTACTGCAGGTATAAAAAAAAATGTTCATTTGTACTCCAAATTAACAATGATTCTCCTCATAATGTTATTTATTGAAGAAATCGCTTTTTTTGCTGCATATTGATGAAGAGGAGTTGTAGAAAGTAATACAAAAACTGTTATTTTAAATTCATTTCCTAGTCTTAAAATATATCGTTATTTGCATGTGATCCAACTGATAAGCTTCGCTTTGCGCTGGGTGTATGTTACCAATATGACCAATTAGCAATTTGTCCTGCCCCAAAAGAACATTGCCCTTGTCAAAATACTAAGGTTTAGTATAGTATTTAATCATTAAAAAATTGATAATCTTTTTAGTTACGATAAAAAGTCTAAGCCACCATAAATGATATCAGTTGTCAATTTCTCCTATCAATGTGTTCAATAATGTTAACAGCTTCATATACATTATGTATTTTTGGTGTAATCGAAATAATGTATATTATACATTGAACTTAAAATTTGATCAAAAAAATAAATGTTCTTCAAATACGTATTGCATATATTAATGATACACGGCAAATGGTATATATTATAGAAAATATATAACAAATCTGCATATTCATTACTTCGATAATGAGTCTACTTATTGTCACAATAAATGGATAACACACCTAATCATTGGACCATAGGCTAGAAATGCTTATGGAAATATACTGGTGAGTTAATTAGACCAATGAATAATCCATTAGGATTATTATAAATAATTGATGAAAATGCCAAATAAGAAATAACTAAATTCAATACTGATCGATCTTGAACTTGATAAATCTGTTCTAAGTTATTAAATCGAGATGTGTATGTGCAATGTTCGACATCGGAATTCTTTTTAAGGTCAATGTTGTGTTGATAATGACTGTCCAGTCATTGTGCAATAATGCATTCATAAATATTTACAGTTTGGTCAGAAAGTAAATGTAACACAATAATTTTTCAGTAACCATTTATTCTTTTCTAATAAAAATTATATATTTAATTTACAATAGAAAATTAAGCCACCGTATCTTTATACAAATCTTTAAATAAATTAAATACAAAAGTCTATTACTTATTTGTTTACGTCACTTTGCTCTATTCAGACTGGAGCACTCTGAAATAAGATTTTGTTTAAAAAACGCAACGGATAAGGTGACTTGACTATATGACTATCGTAGGTAATACAAAATGCAAATGTCAAAAAAGCCAACCTCTTTACTTCTATTATTTTATTTATACAAAACTTCTTCCATTCTAACGCCTTGGACAAATACGATGAGATGTTTCCATACTTCGCGCGAATCATCATCAATAATAGAAACGAATTCATATCGGAAGTTTTAAAATACATACATTCACTAAGCCTATATAATAAAAATTCCTTCAGGTATTTACATCAGAGAATATGAACAATAGAACAATTAGAAAATAATAAAGTGAGACGATTAAAAACAAACGATTCATTATATTCCAACATATTAGTTAGTACAACGAATAGTTCATGTTCGTTGATGTAAACATTAAATCCATGACATAAATGTAATTGTTCTTTTGTGGACAAACAATTTCAGTGAGATTACAAAATAAATCGTCAATAACTATTCGCAGGAATAGAATTTCAAACTTACAAAAGGAAAGAAATATACGGTGTATATCACTATACAATATATTTTCTTCATTTTATAAACACTATTCGTCACACTCATTCACGCAGCCACTCTCAAAACATTTTGGCAATGACTCTTCACAACACGCAATAACTTAAGAGCGGCCTTTAGTAGCCGTTTTGGTATGTTTACTGTACAGCGTAAAATTAAAAGAATATCACAATATGGGTGCGAGGGTGTCGCGAGGAGAAGTAAGAACATTGTCAAATCACACCGGTGCTCCAACGTCTGCCTGATAGCGTTGAGTGATCGTATTAGCAGCATCGGTGAGTCCAGCTAACGCGCGTCGTAATCCTGCCAAATGCCGTCTGAAATTCTCCGCCGTTCTCTCCGCACCAACTGCTTCGCACTCCTCTCCTTCTAGACCCGAGTCTTCTGATCCTTCCACGCCGGCTTCACTCTCCGTATCGCTAGGCAGTGAAGCTCCGGACGACGTTGACGCAGTGGAGGCGGTTGATGGTCGGCGAATGTGTCCCTTTTTGACTACTGGTGGTTTCTCTTCGCCGCGATCCCGTCCCCAAAGCAACTCCATCTTGGAAGCGTTCAACATGTTGTACAGTGTGAACAGATCTTCGTTTGCTATTGAATCGCGGCCTCTGTGTCTGGTCTCCTCGGTCGTTTCCGTCACCTTCAAGTCCATCAGACGACACGGCACCAACACAGTTTCCTCCATTGCGTTGACAGTTTTCACAAACTTCTCCATAGCATTTAGAATGCTATCTTTAGAGAATTCTGTTTCATCGTGTCGAGCAATCCTACGCAGACAGTTTCTGTAACAAAAGGAAAGTATGTTTAGTACAATAATACAAGCAAGATTAAAACTTCATTATTTAAGTATAACAAGATCTTAATTGGTCTCAACAACAATATGTTGAGATATGCTGGGGAGTAAACACTCTTAAAGATCAATCTTACGGTTCAACTAAACATTTTACTCTTGAACATGCTAGTCTATCTAAATATATGTAACTTTTTCCGATCAATTCATATTATATTTAATATTTATCTATAAGTGGATATAGGGTATCTCACTTATCAACTACAAATCATGTATTTCTTTTTTGAAACTAGATTGCCAAAAAAATTTTTTTTATTATTAAATATAAATTGCAATCTAGATTATATTGAATTAAAAATTGGCTAGGTTAGCTTAAACTATTTTTATTTACATAGTTAAATTTTACCCATCACTATTTCCTCAACAAGTACTAATAATGAGTAAATTTCAATTCATTAAAGTCTTATCCTTAAATCAAACATGAAAATCGAATTTTCTTCAATTAAAGAATTAATAAAATTATTTAATATTATTTGAAATGTTGACCTTCTATACGAAGATGTATGTTTATTAAACAAATTTTTACTGAAGCAAACGACAAAAAGGCAATGTTTGAGAAATGGATAATAATTTATATATATAATTTTGGCCCACATACTCTCAATTCCACATCCCATTGCAATTTGCGAAAGAATATATAGTTTAATAAGTGCAACCCAGAGAAAGCAGAGAAACAAATTATTGTTAGAAACCGTAGAAGCTGATTATAATGCAATTGTAATGACTTTGGAAAATTTGTTATTTTGAAACTTGAAATAGCTAGGAAAAAACTTTCAATACAACTGTTGTTATTGAATTTAAAACAAAATGTAATTTCTGTAATTGTATCCGATATATTTTTTATTAACTGTGATTGCTGTGAATTATTAAGTGCCTATTTTTTATATGTTCTCTTCTACATACATTACATATAGTGAATGTGCCGATCTGCGATTTTGGAAATCTGGCAACCCTTTTACTGATCACAAGAGGCTTTCTGAAGCCAAGCAAAACATAAAATTTCAAACTTTATTTAATTTAGCTTTAGTTCTGATCAATAGGTATCGCATATTTAAAGGTTCAATGTTAACGAACCTCGTGGACAAATTTTTCGCCATTTATTGGAAGAACATAGAAGGACCGATCCTCGGCGTTGCCACACACTCATCGCTCGAATCATTCAAGTCACGCGTTTAGATCAAATCAAATATGTATGCATGTATGTGTATATGCAACTGATCTCAGACGCAAGGTGAAATGCTAAAACGAACACTTTTATAATAACTCGCTAAGAAACTCGTCGAAGGTCTTTCACACAGCCATATAGTACATATAATATTCTCATCCACAATTCAATCAAGTAAAACAAAAACACACACACACACGGTAGTCATTCTCTACCTACACAAGTGTTGTAATCGACAGAATCTAACCTTCGTATAGATGTATTACATTTTGGTGAATCGCATTGAAGGGTTGGATTTGTATGACATTTTGAGGTTAGAAGGCGTGGCCCTACGATTAGATGTCGAATGCGATGAAATCACAATCGTTTTCAAATGTACTCTGGCTGACGTTTTGAAAGATATTAGGAATGGAGTTCGAAAGAAGCGAAAAATTAAAATTTGAATTGAAATTAGAGAATGAATTAGTGAGTGGTGAGTGGAGAGTGGTGAGTGGTGAGTGGTGAATGGTGAATGGTGACAGTCGACAGAGAGACTTGGAAGAAGCGGTGATTTGGTGATTTGGTGATAGTGATTGGAATTTACCTGCTGTTCTCCATGTTGGCACTCAGAGTATCACTGTATCCCACCATGGCGGTGAGTGTTACGTGTTTCCGGTTTAGAAATGTGAAAATCTGTAATCGAAACGAACGAACGAGGCGAGACGAGAGCGACACGACGCAAGCTGGCCGAGCTCACCTGGCTAACTGATGTCGAAACGAGCGGCCCGGTTCGTTTATATAGTAAGCGATCGAAATGGCGCGCCGCGCGCCGGGGCTCCGGTTCAAAGAGCGCACCGACACTTATCTCAATTTTTTCTCGAAGCGAGATTGACATGAATGCACTGGATGTTATCGAAATCACTCGTATGTATGTTTGGAAGCTTTGCACCAAGTTGGAATTTTTTTCAACGAACTCGGTTGTTATTTGCATTGTGTTTTGCAGTTTGTTTCGAGCGGCATGTGGCGCGCTTGCTCCCGACCCTCAAAAGTCGCACCACAATGCGGTCTGGCGATTGGTCGCCCGCTGGTCTCCTTCGTTGCGATTGGTCGGATTAACTCCACGAGCGTCACGCTTCCGACAAACGGCGCTAATTTTAAAATTTGAATGTGCACGGGAATATGCATGTTTTGTTTCGGTGCGCGATAAAAAAACTCATCCGGTGCGTGAAAAAATGTTTTTCTTTTTTTTTGTGATGGATCAAGATTTAGATTGCGATTAATTGAGGCTATTGTGTACATTTTTATATAAAAAGTAATTTTTTAATTGATTAAATGTACTTTGTTCCGCTTTTTTAGTTTCTATGAGAATAGTAAAATTATGTGATGGATTTTTTTCTTTATAAGAAAAAAATCCCGTACGTCAATATTGATTCTAAAAATGGTTGAATTCATAAACAAATATCTATCAATTGAACCCTACCCCTCCTTTTTTTGAGGAAAACTCTTTAATTTTCCTCTTTTTTTATATAATTTACACATATTATATACTACATATATGTAACTAATGAAAAGTGTGAAAAACTAAATACACAAATATGTAGATGCTAGTTATTCAATAATCTAAAAAAAATATGTAAGCAACCCAATAAATGATATATTTAAACAAAGATGCTTATTTTTGTGATTCATAAATTCACAAATATATTAGCTCCCCATCACTGCAAGTTAATACTACAAATATTTGATTAGACTTTTTTATTATCACATAAATGATAATTCTAATAAATAAATAGGTATTAAAATGCGCTTTTCCTCATTTTTATGCGTATTATGGTTATTAAATTTATTAATACATCTAATATATAATTTTGAAAGAGATTTTGTATGTATGTATTTAAGGTTTGTTGGTAATCGAAAAACAAATCAAAGTTTTTATGACGACGATTCGATATGGTTGGATTTGAATTATTTTTTTCGATTCAAATAAATTTAATAAAAAAATAAATGAATATTTACTATTAGTTTCGCCATGTTTAAGCTGTTTATATTACAAACACTGAGCGAAGCCGGGTAAAACAACTAGTAATAAATAAATAAAGTGATTAATATATAATGAATAAAATTAATTTATTCATATAGTCTATTTATTAAAAAATAAATAAATAGAGTATATGAATATATGTATGTATGTATGTATGCAGGGCCGCCGAGATGAATCTCGGACCCTGGGAAAAACAATTTAGGGCGCTATATCAAACTAAAAAAAAAGATCTTATAGATATATTTTTAATATGCGAAAAATCTATCAGAACTATTAGAAAAACACCTTTATGTTGGTTGCTATCTTTTAAAATAATTAATTAAGAAAGTATTATAAATAACAGGTACAATTTCAAATGGACACAAATAATACGTGGATCGAAAAACCAGAAATATTTAGCATTAAATAAATACATGTATTTTTATGTAGCATAATATAAAATATATCAACATTGGTCAGTAGGAAGTCCCGATACGGGGCCCCTCGAGTAGTCCGGGCAAAAGGAACTTTACCCCGGCTCCCCCCCCCACCTCTCGTCGACCCTGTATGTATGTAAAAATATCTATATACATATTTTTTCGGTTCTATTATTTATTTATTATTAATGTACACTCATAACTAAGTTTGAGTTTGGACCATTTTAGCATTACAAGAGTCCCTAATGTGCCAAAACAGTCGAAAAAATACAGAGAGATGAGAAAAATAAAAATACATAAATATATACACAGACAAAAATACATACATAATCATAAAAAAAAACTAAAGCATTATAATAATAACAGATAAAGTAAAAATATAAAAAAATTAAATCCAAAGAAGGGAGTGTCTTGCATCTACATACATACAGCAGTGGTTCTCAGGCGAAATTTTACCGTGGCCCCACAGGTGATAAAAGTGGTCCCATGGAAATGTCTGGTGGCCGCACCAAATTTAATCAAATAAATTAAAGTTACTAAAAAGTGGATCAATTTAGCATTTTGGTATCTATTTATTGAATAATAATGCAAATGGAAATTGCTCAATACTTCTTTCTTCCAATGCAAGCCGCATTGCTGCTTCTAAGTTTGCGTCTGTCAGCTGGTTTCTAAATTTGTTTTTAAAAAGTGCATTACACTGAATGATCTTTCGCAATATACGGTAGTGGGAAAAATAGACAATATTAATAAAGCAATTGTTGCCAAATCTTTATATTGGTTTGTTTCATTGTCAACGTACATATTTTTCCGACCAAAATTTTTGAACCGAAATAGTATTAAAATGGTTATTAAGTACTCGATCATGACTAATTTCTAATAATGCATATTTTTCATTAGCCCAGTTAATTAATCTCAATACTGAAAATGTTTTTTATCTATTTTGTAGTACTATGAAATTTTCATTTGTCATCATAATAAAAGAGGAAGATTCAAAAGAAACAGTTTTAAAAAAATTCAATTCTTCGAACCTTTTATCAACTTCCAGATTCAGAGATTTATAACACACTATTATTTTAAATTTAAATTTAAATTTTTGTGTCTGTCATATTATCTATCAAATCACTAACAGAAGATATAATTGAAAAATTGTCATTTTCAACTTCTGTCACAAGGCTTTTCTCTATATTTTTTAGTTTGTGAATGATGAGCATGGTTTATATTATTGTTAAGTTACTTTTTTGTAGTTTTTAAAATGTATTTAATTTTTTTTAAATATTAGTATTATTTACTATTAAGTCGCTGGTGGCCGCAGTAAAATCCTCTAGTGGCCACTGATCTACAGCCAGCACCAATACATACATATATGTATACATATAAGGGCATTCAATCCCGGAAGTTTTTTTTAGCACCGGGATTGCGGTGCTGGAATTTCCCGAACCCGGGATCCCGGCGCTAGCACCGGGAAATTCAATGTATAAGAAATATATATATTTTTTAATTGAATATTTTTGTATTTATTTAAAAAAATACACGTAAATATACTTAAAATATTAGTAATAATAATATATAATAAAACACAAGTATAAATAACACAATAAAACGAAAAAAAATACAATACACAGTATTCATGTATTTAGATATTATATTTGTTATTACTTTATCTATGTACGTAGTAACAATAGATGGAGTTCTATGATCATGCGAAAATTAGAACTCGAGATTTTGACTGATTCGAAATCAGAATCGATTACTGATCACTAGTCACCGGAGCCTGAGGGGGCCGTGTATTGTTCAAAGGTTGTAAATGCATTGTTAAAGGTTTGCCGAACAATGGATAGCACCGTGACTATCCTACCTCTACTGATCACTAGAGACACATATTTTGGGCATTTTGCTATTAATGCTTAATTGATGCTAAAATTCGTAAAACATGCTAATAGATGCTAATAAAATAACAAACAATTGTAAAATTAATTATTTTTAAGATAGAGCGAGCACATACAAAGCACAGGGATTATACATATACATATGTATAAACGTGGTCTCCGTGACGGGCCGGAATGTGAAATTACCGAAAACGCAAATCTCGGAAGGCAAAGATCGAAAATCGAAATATCTTAAGTCCAAAGATAAAAAAGGGTGCACGGTAAACGGTACATACTCACGTACATACTCACTTAATTTGCGCGAGCAGGATACAACAGGAACAAGAGGAACAGGCTTTTCCTCCCGTACTAATGTGCGCGCGCAGAATACGAGAGGAAAAGCTTGTTCCTCTTGTTCCTGTTGTATCCTGCTCGCGCAAATTAAGTAAGTATGTACCGTTTACCATGCACCCTTTTTTTTTGATCTTTGGACTTAAGATCTTTCGATTTTCGATCTTTGCCTTCTGATATTTGCGTTTTCGGTAATTTCACATTCCGGCCCGTGAGGTAGACCCGTATAAACGATGCTAATATTATAATATGCCGGCATTGTAATTTTAGAGTAGCCTGGAAAAAAAGGACTATGTGGAAAAACATTTAGCCACAAATAATTATCAGAAGGCAGCTTCCAAGCCTTCCTCAAGTACTAGTACTTCAAGTACTTCAAGTACTTCAAGCTACGATCACAGGTATCATTAATTTGAACCAGAAAAAAAACAATAGACAAATACAATTTCATTAAAGACATGGTGAATATGTGTTTGAAAGCAAACTTACCAATTGAAGAATTGGATGATCCAGCAGTGCGTACGTGCTTGAACAAGTATTTCGAAGGGTTTGGAGATTTGCCCTGTGCGGATCACCTCTGAAGAGTTTATTTACCAATTTGTGGGGCGGAATCAAAGACTCTTATTAAAGAAATGTTGAAAGACAAGGTAACAGTTGTCTTGGTGGATGAAACAACACACAGGATAGGACGCTGTGTATTTGCAGTTTTGTTTAGAACAATTTCACCATCGTGTGAACAAAATACAATTTTAGGATCTTGCAATTTTTTAACTGCTGCAAATGCCACCACATGTACTCAATTAATAGTGGACTCATTAAAAGAGTATGATATCTCCTATGACAATGTAGTTGGTTTTGTTTCAGATTCGGCCCTCTACAGCAGTGCTACTCAAACTATGGTCCGTGGGCAAAGAAGTAAATAAAAAAATAAAACAATAGCATATTATAACGTTGCATCATCCCATCCATTTCATATAATAAATTATATAAAGACATGCCCTACAAACTCGAGATTATTCTGGATATTATGCCAAGATATAGGCGCGGATTATAAACGACCATTATCGCATGTTGCCATAAGTTAGTTATCAAGGGTTAACATTGGTGGATCCAGAAAATGGTCAAGGAGGGGGCCATTTTGAAATTGAACATACAAAATGAATGTGATGTATGAGTGGAATTTTGATCTACTCTCTTCCATTTGAGCCTTGCTGTGATTTTATTTTTTATTTTACTTTTTCTTTTTCTTTCTTCTTATGTACATTTTTATATACTATTTTTCTTTTGTTCAATATTAAACTAAGAATGTGATTTTTGGATTTTATTTTTGATTTTTACACCTTTGTACATTTATTCTTTTTCTTATGTATTATTTTTCTTTTGTTTTCCTAATTTTTTTTTTTATTTTTTCATTTATCATGTTTTTCTATTTTTGCTTTTTATTTTATGTATTTTTTGTTTTGTTTTTCTTTATCAAATATAGGCCAATGTGGTGCATTTGGTTCATCCTGTAAAGCCACAATGGTCCAAAACTAACTATAAATAAATAAATAAATAACAAACAAGCTCATATCTCATTAGTTTTTTTTTTCATTTTCATTTTTCATCTTTGTCTTTGTACTTTCATAAGTACATACTTATGTACATACGTACTTCTTTGAGTTCAATAAAATAAATTTTACTACTTATATTTAATACTATTTTTATTTGTTATATGAACAAATTTTCACTCATAAACATATATAACCTTTTTATTTAAAAATATGATGCTGGTCCGTGAGAATTACTGAAAAATATATGCTGGTCCGCCAACTGAAATAGTTTGAGTAGCACTGCTCTACAGTCTACACGACCGCGTGTTATAACACGATAAGAGTTCTGATAGGAAATTAAATAATACATTTCCAGTGCTAGGCACACAAAATTAGCCTAGTTGGCAATATATTCACAAAGGAATTAACACTCCTTAATGAATTTATAATTAAAATTAAAATGTTATTCTTGCACTCGAGAAAAATTAAATCGGCATATATAACTTTTATTGAAACCAACTATCCCGATATGCCAGCAGTTTTGTTTCCAAGCCCCATTTTTACTGGTTGTAAGTCATGGTTTAAGTCAGTTAAGTATAATACTTGGACAGATATTTTCATCCATTATTGGTTTTTTTTAAAAACACCGAATTAAAGAGTGAAAAAAAGACAACATTCTTGAGTTCTACATTCTTGAGTTCTACATTTTTTAGTTCTACAAAGTACATAAGTGAAATTTGCATAAAATTTATAAAATTAATATACAATTTAGAAGGGTCTTCCTATCCTGTTGCCCATTTATTATGTGAAGAAATTGAGGGGATAAAACAGAGCTTGCAGTTCACCATAGACAGTGTTTTTCCTGTCGAGACCAAACAACTGCTTTTGTCAACTACAAACAAAAGAAGACAGTTGGAGCTGTGTATCCAAAAGGCTGCTCAAAAAAGGGTCTTAAAACTAGACTGGCACTCAGGACTAAATGAGACAAATCTATTGCTCCAAACATTGAGTAAACTATTCAATCCATCTGTCGCAGGTACAAAATCAAATATTAATGTTAACGAAACAGTTTTGATTTTTAGAAACCTGCCATTGTTTAATGTATTAATAGAGGCTCAATGTTTGGAAGGATATAAGCACTTTCTAGACAATTCATAGAGAATATAAAAAGTCAATTCACGCCGAATATATTGCTATTATTGATAGCAACAAAAATGAAATATGAAGAGTTTGGTTGTGCCGCTCTAAAATCTATTTGGTGTCTCGTCAATAGTGTGGATGCTGAAAGGTATTTTAGTAAATACAATATAATTGTTAGCTATTGTCGCACGAATCTCAAAAAATAATCTGTAGAAATGTGCTCCATGTTGAGTTTTAATAAATTTTAATCGGTATGCTTTTTTCATTGTAATTTTAATTCTAAAACATTTTTGAATATTTCTATTATTTTTTAATTGTTATGTTGTCTTTAAATTGTATATATGTATCTACATATATAAATTTTATTAAAATTCATCGAAATTTTTTATTATTTAAAATAAAACTCTTCATAAAAATAGATGCTAAAATTGAAAATTTTTAAAGCCCTAAAACGCTAAAATGCAAAATGAAAATGCTAAAATTGACAAAAAAAGATCTCCAAAATACGTGTCTCTAATCATGAGTAAGGGACGGCAGTGGGTTGCTCGACGGCGGTTCGCTGTCAAAAAAAATGGTTCGCTATTATCAATTTCTATTGTCAACCATTATTTTTTGCTCTCCTGCTTTCTCGGACAATTGAGAGGTCAATTATTATTTTATGGTGGAAACCTGACCACCGCTCTTTGGTCATGACTAGTCACCGGACCCAGAAGGTGCCGCGTATTGTTCAAAGGTTGTAAATGCATTGTTAAAGGTTTGCCGAACCTTTTTTACAAAGGATTTACAACAATGGAACAATGGATAGCACTGTGACTATCCTACCTCTAGTCATGACTGTAGTCTTCGGCGGTGGAGCATGCTTTTGGAAGAAAAAAAAATGGGAGTTTTGGGGCTATTTTCCAGGAAAAAGGGCAAACTACAAAGCGAGTGAGCAAAAAAAAAAAGATTCGCCATAAAAATGAACAATGGTTCGCAGGGTCGCGCCGAAGCTTAGATATGAGCACTTCAAGTCCATTACTTAATTCATGAAATATACAGTGGTACGACTAAGGCTTCCAATCCCGGGATCCCGGGCTCCCGGCGTTTTCTGGTACCGTGAATCCCGGTGCTGAAACTAGTCTGAATACCGGGATTACGGTGCTGGCAAAGTTTCTTTAAAAATATTATTTTTACAAAAATAATAAAGAAAAAACATAAAACATCATTATATAACATCAGTGTATTTTGGGGATTTTTTCGTCCTATCGATTCACCGTTCGTCCTATCGAAGTGAAACTTGAAATTATTATCGATACGACGTTTAATCGTAGACGTCAAATTTTCAAGTTGACCGGAAATGGTACCTCCCATAATAGGTCTTCTCTTATTTCTAGCCTCTTTTCAGCTTGCTTTCGATTTTGTCGTCTGAAAATATTTAGGTTCTTATCCACACTCTTTTGTTTCGATGAATAATTAACTAGACGGTACAGAGTATTTGTAAAAAACGAATCAATGAATCAAAATGATGTTTTTTACTTTATTTGATTACATTAAAGGATGTCTTTTATTTATATCTTAGAAATCTAGAAATGGATGCGAACCGAAAAGTTAAAGAATGTAGCCAAACTCTCAAAACAAGAACGCCAATATGAGGATTATTTTTCGGCAGAGTTTGCAAAAAGCAATTGAACGGTTTTGAAATATAAAAATATACAATTGAACATTTTTTTGTTATAAATTTGATTTCCCGGTGCACCGAGATCCCGGGATTGGAAATTCCTAGCACCGCAATCCCGGTGCTGAAGTAATCTTAATATATATATATATATATATATATATATATATATATATATATATATATATATATATATATATATATATATATATATATATATATTATATATAAGGCTATACGACAAAAAGAGAGAGAATTTCAGCGCACGCCACTGATAAAGTCGTATCTTTGAAATAAACCTGAACAACGCTCGGATGATAAAAGTATCGCAGATGCCTACGAAAAAATGAGAAAAAAGAGAAATAACAAACGCACATAATATAAAATGTATGTTTGATATTTCACTATTTATATACACACACATATATATATATATATATATATATATATATATATATATATATATATATATATATATATATATATATATATATATATATATATTATTAATGTGCGCGCGCAGAATACGGGAGGAAAAGCATGTTCCTCTTGTTCCTGTTGTATCCTGCTCGCGCAAATCAAGTGAGTATGTACCGTTTACCATGCACCATTTTTTTTTGATCTTTCGACTTAAGATCTTTCGATTTTCGATCTTTGCCTTCCGATATTTGCGTTTTCTGTAATTTAACATTCTGTCCCGTCACGTAGACCCGTATAAACATACATATATACACATTAAAAAACTATCAGTAATTATTCATAAAAGTGGTCAGTAAAAAACACTAAACGGTCATCAGGGCCGGATTGAGATGAAGTAGGGCCGTAGGCTACTTTACATGTGAGGCCCCCCAACTCAAAATAAGACATAGCAGACTTCTACCCATAATACGACCAGGGTGCTTCTACCCATAAAAATGGTTCACTATTGTCAATTACTATTGTCCTACAAAACAGGAGAGCGATAAAAAAAGGTTGACAATAGTGAACCATTTTTTGTGGGTTAAAGCATCCTGGCCGCCTAAGTCTGATTATGAGCAGAGATCGGCGGACAAATTTGTTTTGCCAACAAAACATGGTTCACAATTGTCAACCTTTTTTATTCCTCTCTTACTTTGTAGAGCAATAGTCATTAACAAAAGCGAACAATTTTTGTGGGCAAAAGAAACTTGTCCGCCGATCTCTGATTATGAGACACCCCATATGATCAAACTCCATAGGATCATTTCGAGATACCCTGATTCTGGTATCTCGGAATGATCCAAACTCCATTGTTATACTTGACAATGAATAATTTTGGTATTTCCGTACATTTTTTTAATGGGAATACAAAATTTAACTTTTTTTTTTGATAGTATTCACTAAGTACACGGACATTTGATTCGGCTACATACTTAAAATTATATACTGTTTATTCACTTTGTACACCTTAACTTTATTTCGAAACTTTAAATTAATTTAAATTTAATTAATGCAGCAGAGAAGAAATAAAATTTCTGATCTTGTATTCAAAACGAAACAAATTTCGCGATTCAATCGAGATACCAAGTCTATAAATATTTTGCTAAAAATACATCGGTTAACGTCTTTCTAACTATCATATACATATTTTTGTGTCGAAATTTCAGAAAGGATTATTTTAGACTTATGACGTTGGTTTGTATAATGTAAAAATAAAGATGTAATTATTTACCTCTTATTTTTATTGTGTAATGTAAATATACATATGTAAGTAGGAGAATAAAGATATAAAATCGCTTCGAAGAAACGACACTTGGTTCATTAGCTATTCAATTAATTATTTAATTATGCTTCGCATACGAACAATGATGCTTGACACTTATTCAAATGAAGTTTTCACGTAAGACATGTGGGTTATATGTCATAGCAGGGTTAAAATTTCCGCCAAAAACCGTAAACAGATAGAATCAAATATATGTAAATATTATATATGAAATTCAAAAGTTTATTGATCGCTATTTCATATAAATTAATCTTACGTATGCACATATATTTGTATGAGTATACATACATACACATATGAATCTTTCGTACACTTTGTTTTAATTAGATACATTTATGAACGAGATATGTATGTATGTACACAGGTATGTATGTACATACAAGTGTCCAGTGATAAACATATGTACGTACAGTATATTCATACATAAATATGTGAGGTTTAAATTCAAAGCATTGCATAACAGTGAATATTATATTACATACATACATATTAAATTATGCCGACAGACGTGATATATCAACTGACTATGTACATACTATAAGTATGCATATACATATGTACATATCTCACGAGAAGAAACGTCTAAAAGTCTCAAGTGCTGCAATTGAAGTATAAAAGGAAATAAATTGCCACAATTACAAATGAATGATATAAATCGTTCATTGTACATATTACATGTATGTATGTATGTATATGTAGTTGAAAATTACATGCTAATAGTTATAAATCATTTTAAATCATTTTTTAGTTCAAATATGTAGGTACACTAGTTGATATTTTGCATATTCAAACCACCATACATAGCTAATTTTTGTATGTACATACGTAGCAGTGGCGTGTAGTGAAAATATCCCTTAATTACACTTACATATATTACACGATGTTTTTCATGTTGCAGCGATATTGTGTAAAAACTGTATATTAAAGTCATTGATTGATGTGGATTCACTCGTTTCATTTGCAGAAAAATAAATTGAATTGATTCATGATTTGGTGAAAACGCTAGAACGTGTAAAGATAGTGGTCGAATCATTTGTCGTCGTGATGCAACACTTCTCTCAGCTGACACGACTATAAATTTTATGATGAACAATTTAGGAAACAGCGATTTAGCAATTCAACTGAAGGATTCACTTGCTCGTCGAATAAAAAATCATGTTTCTTCTTTATTGCAGTTTTTGCATAAGGGTGAACAGGACGACATGAATAAAAACCCATTGTAAAATTTTAAGCGCTTAAATAAATCATCAATTATAAACCTGGTTGTTAGCATGTCCAAATCATCAGATAATGCTAATAAAATAAAATAATGAAATATTGTTTTAAAAAATATATTACTTCCGGTTTACGAATTAGAAATCTATTTTTAAAGAAAGGTCAAAATTTTCTAAAAAATAAATCATTTCTATTACATGTAAAAAAAATTCAATCCGATTTAGTTGGCAGCTTGGAAGATAATTTAATTCAAAAAAAGGACACCTATAAGGGGAGGTACCATTTCCGGTGAACTTAAAAATTTGAAAAAAATTTACGTCGTGTCGTTAAAAATTTCAGTAACCGATACTAAGTTTCAGTTCGATAGGACTGAAGTTATTCAAAAAATCCACAGACACACATTTGTTCTAGATCATGAAAACGTGATCAGTAGAGACACGTATTTTGGGCATCTATTTTTGTCAATTTTAGCATTATCATTTGGTTGTGGCTATTTGCAGGTCCTATATCTGCAAATTGTTGGCTATTTGCAGGTACTATATCTGCGAATTATTGGCTATTTGCAGGTACTATATCTGCGACAGGCGCAAAGCCTTCTGCACATGCGCGTGAACTGTCACTGTCAGCGTGTTTACTGTTAAAATTTTGTTTTAAACCTCTTAAAATTTAGTTCGAACTCGTAAAGTGACGTAGTGTAAAAAATATAATCCAAATTAGTTAATACTATTAATTGTTAGAAAATTATTATCATATTTATTTATTTATTTTATTCTTAACAGACCATCGTATAATACCTATGTACATACAAGTACAAGCCACGAACTAGCTAAATGATATAAATCTATTATAATAACGTGCGAAATTTATTTGCCTCTTGTATAATGAACGATTGATTAAACAAGTCTAGCATACATTAAATGTAAGAAATTATAATCGGATGCGCAGAAGGCTTTGCGCCTGTTGCAGATATAGTACCTGCAAATAGCCACAACCTTATCATTTTGTATTTTAACCTTTTAGGGCATTAAAAATGTTCAATATTAGCATCTATTTTTATGAAGAGTTTAATTTTAAATAATAAACAATTTCGATGAATTTTAATAAAATGTATAAACATATATACAATTTAAAGATAATACAACTGTTAAAAATAATAGAAAAATTCAAAAATGTTTTAAAAAACATGGATATTAAAAAACAAAGACAAAAAACTTGAATATAAAAATACAAAGACAAAAAATATGAATATAAAAATATAATACCAATTAAAATTTATTAAAACTCAACATGGAGCATATTTCTACAGATTCGATTTTGAGATTTGTGCGACGATCGGTAACAACTATATTGTATTTACTAAAATACCTTTCAGCATCCACACTATTGACGGGACACCAAATAGATTTTAGAGCTGCACAACCAAACTCTTGTTTGGTTGTGCAGCAAAAAACAAAACTGTTTCTTTCACATTAATATTAGATTTTGTACCTACGACAGATGGATTGAATAGTTTACTCAATGTTTGGAGGAATAGATTTATTTCATTTAGTCTTGAATGCGAATCTAGTTTTAAGACGATTTTTTGAGCAGCCTTTTGGATACACAGCTCCAACAGTTTTCTTTTGTTTACAGTAGTAGTTTACAAAGGATTTACAACAATTGAACAATAAACGGCACGCTTCCGGTCCTACCTCTAAATATGATAAAACAATAAATAAACAAATACATTTAGCCTTCACGGCACCCGCAAAGCTTCTGCGAGTTATCGACACCCTCCCCCCTTGTTATGCCACTATTCTAAGGCGTGGCATAACAAGGGCGGGAAGCTATATGTATGTATAATATTTTATTTTGCCCCCCCCCCCTTCCTTTCCCAGATGAAAATATAATGTCGTTTTTACAGAAATTCAGAGATATTTAATCTTTAAAAATTGTTATAGTTTATACAATGTATTATAATTTTCTTTTTATCTTTTGCCCCCCACGGTTCAAAGGCTAAGTCACCGCCGAGTTCACCTGTGAGATAATCCACTGCTGATTATATATGGAGTTATCGTGAATTCGATATATTTATTTATATGTAAGTACAGACATTTAAGAGTAGTATGTTTATTATGTAATATATATACATACACGTACATTTATATAAATAATGCCCACATATGGAGATGATGAAATTTTTCTTGTAGATGTCAAATACAAATATATACAATGTATGTTCATGTTTTTAATACAATATACATAATTGTTCATATCAAATTTAAATTTTATTATTCAATAAAAAGGTTATATTATTATTTAAAATTAATGACTTCGGTTACTACGTGTATAGATTGTGGATAATTACATTATGATATTACAATATCAACTTCCAATATTGGCCTTTGGGTTGGGGTAATCATGTCTTAATGGGTCTACTACCTTATAAACTATGGTAGTCTACTTATTAACTATGTACATATATCAATTTACATATTAAGTTTTTAGTGTATTTTTTTAATTTTGACACGAGTTCCAGTAATTGTTATCATTGGCAGACAGCACGACTATTTTTTATTGCGAGAAATGTGTTCTAATCACGTTGATAGTATACATTATGAATATAATGATTAATCACTTAAAATGAATAAACAGGGTGAAAGTTCTTTTTGATCACCTTAGATGATTTTGAGTTTGGCCAAATTGTGTGTTGTATTTGAGCACGCGATTTCCGAATGAATTGTGTGTGATGTGATCGGTCCAAAAACGTTGCATTGAATATGTTATTGTAATCGTTACTTAGTATATGTATGTACATATGTAAAATAAAATGTATGTAATTATGTATACTTTACGTAGATACACCTTTTTTACATTTTATGTCACTAAGTATTGTTATTCCGCTGTATTTTTATTGGCCAAATATTGAATGTTCAAATATGCCTTTTTTAAATCTGCAGCAAATGATGCTCGAAGCATATTTTTGAGAGAAAACAATTTTCGTAATAATGATGGGTACAAACATTGAAATAGTGAATATTTTTTGGCCCCAAGCTAATCAAGAATTTTGCTTATTTTTGTAGACACACTAAATTTCCATTACTATTGTTGAAAAAATAAACGATTTTTAAGTAATAGTCGTAATAGATATTCGGCGTTGTAAAGACGCAGACACATATAATCGTACGGCACGGCATGCCTAGGCAGCTCCAGCTGTGAAGGGATGTGTCCTCATGTCGGTGTTAATTAGTGCGATTTTTTTTATTTCAAAAAATTTCTCTTACATTTCATCAAATATGGGGTCACCTTACAAGGATAAAATATCACCCAAAATACTTCAGGGGATGAGTTTTGCCAAGGATCGCGATGGCATATATAAGACTTACTAGCGTTTTCTTTTGCATTTACAAAACAATAAAAAAAAAACCAAACACGTGCTGCGTGCCATTCTGTGTGTTTGATCCTTTTTGCAATATTTGCAAAGACTAAATAAACAAAATATATTTCAAATAAATTAACTGCGGATTAGGAAAACGCTGAATAAAAATGCTAGTAGCTAAGTTATTGAATTTTGAAATTTGTTAATACTAATATTTGAAAAAGCAGCTTTATTATTTTTATTTCAATAAATTCAGAAATATAATATAATTTGCAGGTTTTATTATTATTTTTAAAAATAGTGTGTTATGGATTATTTTTAAATAACACACTATTTTAAATGTAACGTAGAAAAACATTTATCATTTATATATTAATAAAATGTATAAATCATTTATAAAAGACGTATAGAATTATATTTTACAAAACTTTTCCTGATGGATTTTGGTCGCCCTGATCGCGTTTAATATTATTACATTTCTTTCCTGCAGTGTTTCTACAGCAAGTATGTAAATGTAATTTATTAGAAACGAATGATTTTGGTATGAACCTTGTTACCTGTAAAAGTCTCAGCGCTCTCTCATTTCAAGTCTCTTGAAAAATTAATCGCAAAATTTTAGAAAATGTGATGTAAGAAAGTGTAATTTTTTTTTCCAATAAACCTTTTTTTTACATACCCCCTTTTAGCTTCACTTACGATTACAATTCAGGAAAAAATTTGCCTCTTATCCGATCGTTTTCATACTTTGCCATATTGCTCATTTTGGTCATCAATATAAGTAAATGTATCCTCCGCCATTACGATGGAGAAAAAATATCGTTTTAGACGCGTTTGAAATTTGAATTTCTGAAAAGTGCCTGACGTTTATCCAGTTTTTAGTTTTAAACTTATATGGCGGTAGTAAAATAAATTTTTTGGTGTTTTTATTCAAAATAATTATTTTATATACAAATTATAGAAGAGGTATGGTTATAATTTTTTTTTTTTATATATAATTTTTTTACTGATTCTTTTTTATTTCCTTTAATTTTTGCTCTTTAGCTTTGTAGTTTGCCCTATTTCCTGGAAAAGCACCGTCCTGCGCCGAAGACTAGTCATAAGTTGCTTTCGACTATGCAGATTTTGTTACAAAAAATTAAATGTTCTATCAGCTCCTGCCAAACTTTTGGAAATAATTATCCATATATACCTGTATAGATACTGTGATCCTTTTATCATTGATCAACAGCATGGATTCAGACAGTCCCGATCGACGGTGACGAATTTACTCTGTCTGTCAAAATCACTGGATTTCGGTGGGCAGGTGGATGTTGTCTATACTGATTTCGTACTGCGGCAGAGTTTCCAATGAATATCCTACCCTTTCTGGTGTCCCTCAGGGTTCTAATCTAGGTCCCCTCCTATTCAATATATTTATTATCGATATTTATAAGGTAATTAAACACTCTGAATATTCATTGTTTGCTGACGACCTCAAATTATTCAAATCTATTGGTGCCCATTGCGATTCAGCTGACCTTCAGTCGGATTTGGATGCGATTTTCAATTGGTCAATGAAGAACTTGTTGCCGTTCAACATCTAAAAATGCTGCTTTATTAGTTTCACCAGATCGAGAAACCAATTTAGTTACTCTTACCATTTAAATGGAATTGCGCTAAATTCGGTTGTTAATTTCTGTGATCTCGGAATCTTATTCTGCCCGAATCTTGATTTAGGACGACACATTGATAATATTTGCGCTAGAGCTCTTAAAATGTTGGGTTTCATACTCCGGGCAAGTAAACCTTTCCAGAGTGCCTTGGTACTCCGTATCCTATATAATTCACTGGTACGAAGCATTCTTGAGTTCTCATCTATTATATGGAGCTCTAGTGATAGGGTTAATTGCTTGAGAATCGAAAGATTGCAGAAAAGGTTTCTCAGATATGCTTACATGGTTGTTTATGGTCGCTATCCTTGGCTCTATCCAAGTGCCTATCTACTGGGAGCACTAGGCTATAATTCCCCCGAGTCACGGCGTACAGTATATCTGGGGAAACATTTTAACTTCTGATTGGATTAATTTAATGCAATCCTCGTATTCTTGTTGAGTTGAACTTCAATGTTCCCAGCAAACCCAGATCTACTAGATACCGCGAATTGTTCTTCTCACCTGAGGCACATACCAATTTAATGCTTTCGTTCCCTGTCGCCAGGGGCATCAAGCTCCTCAACCGGATTTCTATTAGATTGGATTTGTTTAATCTAAAATATACTGATCTGGTTGAGGTTATTGTTTAGTTTGAGATCGTAGCACCTTATAACATATCATATTTTTATATTTCATATTTTTATATTTTTATTTTTCATATTTTTATATTTTTATATTTCATGTTTTTACAATTTTGTATTTTTATATTTTATGTTTGTTTTATCCATATTTGAGTTATGAAAATAATGTGACATCTATTCACTGAAAGTCTAAGCATTTAAAGCAAATTTCTAGTATTGCGTTCTTTAAAAAATATAATTTATTTTTCTTAAATACAATCTATGTTTATATATTTAATTTTATTTATATTAAATGCTTATTTTAATATATTGTACATAATAAAAAGAGACAATTATATTAGCGACATCTAAAAGCTTTTATTGTTTATGTATAGATGTCTATTATACAGTTTTTCTTTTGATCAATTATGAAATTCACACTAAAATAATTATTCATTCATAATGTATGTATGTACAATACATATATAATCATTACGAGCTTTTAGTAGTTAAAAATTATTTTATAAATTAATTATTTTGTTGTTATGCAAGTGGAAATACTAAAAATGCTGTAAATAATTGAATTATTAATGAAAATTTCGTAATTTCTATTTTTCGTATATATTTTTTTAGAAGCTTTGAAATATGATTTAATTAAAAAAAATCAAAAGAAAGTTTTTAAATACGCACTAAGTCTATACTTCTATAAAAAAAACCCCCATAAAGTGGCCGTTCTAGAAATACATCGAAAGGGACAGCGAAAATTGCTGAAAACGTTACAAGTGGAACGAAAAGACGCTGAAATGACAATATGTACATCGGTTTTGTAGAAAAATTCCTCGCATAAAAGACGACTTGAATAAAAAAAAAACTCAACGATCTGTACGTAAGGAGAACGGAGGATAAAATATGTAAAACATGCGACTTACAATATTGTCAGTCAAAGACGTAATATCGTAAACCTACCTATTTATGTACAAGTATACATGTATAAATAATAACAATTCGAGGAAAATTCACACTTATAAATAACCCATTATTAATTGAAAAATCATTAGGTTCAGTCATTGCAAAATTTTTCATAGAAAATACTTACGTAGTATGTATATGTATGTAGCTATCCAGTCTTTAAAGATCACAATTCTTAATTTTGTACCGGATTACACAATTTTTCTACTCAAATTGAGAAAATGTTGGGATTACAGACATATTGTCTGTATTTGAAAGTATACCCAAATACTCGTATGAAAATAATTTTTTCGTTTCGCATCGCGGGGTCGCATTAGTGAGTCCAATCCCATTTCTCGTTAAAAGGTTACTTTCGTATAATGCGTAAGTCGGATAAGACGAGGTCGTCCTCTTTTAAACGTAAAGACGTTGGAATACGAAAGAACCTTTTTCTTTCAAAGGTTTCCTTTCCCCCCCTACCCTCACCTTTACCGATTTTCTTCAGTGGCTTCGAAGCATTACTCACGTTTGATCGACCGAATAATATTTTACCCAATCGTCATTAGTATAAAAATTTTGACCCTTTCTAGAAGAAACCCTTTGTGGGTTCTAGGTGAAGGGTCACCGCTTTAGAACGCGACTGGATTAGGACGTGGGAGGTGAGTGGGTGGTTGTTTTTATAGATTGTATATAAAAAGAACTATCGACGATACTTTTATAGGTACTAGAACACACTCGAGTCTTATTGAGCGTGACCAGTTGAGGCTTTATTGCGCAATGTGCTGCAATCGCAAATATGAGTTTTCGATATGTGCCCCGACTCGGTGTTCACATGGTGGAATAAATGGGAAGATTCGAAACGATGGGAGGGAAAAATGGGAGGGGGGGGGGGTGAAGCGGGGGAAATTTCACGAGAAGTTCCGCGGGATATTCTCGGTCGGAGGAGCCTTTATTTGTGACTCGTTACAGATAAAGAAGAGAAATGAGGAATCGTTTGTTTTGCCGCTCGAGTGGACATGAGCCACAGACCGAATCTATATAAAACGAAAATAAATTTGATGAGTCCATTAAAATATATATGTAATATATTTACATGCAAAATACATTCCCGTTCGAATTCAGAACACTCTAGACTGTGATTTGCGTCATATATCCATAACATTTAGTTATTTTTATTAATGTATGTATGTTCATGTACAATCTATAAACGAAATTAATAACGAACAACTCGTTATTGATTGTTAAAAGATGTATTATTAGTCAGATCACGTTTTATTTGTAAGCGTATAATGTTCATCTGCTTCAGATAGCGATGCCATTTAAGGTAATTTGATAGGATTAAGATATCAAAAGTTCTATTTGAATAGAGCGAGCAGTCTTTGTGCCAGTGGATAAGCTTAATTATTTCACAGTGCAGTGCTCTATTTGCCGATCTGTGACAAAATAAAATGCACTTTTACATTTGAAGTATTTTACTGAGTATTTGTTGTATTGTATAAAATGTATACGTATATCTACTTGACTACATACGTATAATAAATAAATATAAGATTTTAATTCAACGCGATATTGATTTATTTGCGCTATATGGTCTATATTTACATATTTGTTTTTATAGCAAACTAGTGTTTTGCCAGTCGATATTTCAACAAGAGGTTTCGGAAAAGGAGTTGATATATGAATTAATGTCGATATAACCCTTGATAATTCTAAAAAGTATGAAAATGACGTACATATCTACATACATATGTAGTATGATCACAATTTACATTGATTAAATTACATGGCTTAATATTTTTTGTATAAACTGTCTTTTTATATTGGAAATCAAGCAATCAAATTTTGCTAAATTTGCCACAGAATAATTTTTCCGTCATTCTGTTATAAGATTACATATGATTAAAGCAATTTTCATGCTGTTTTTGCTCGGACGCTCATTCTGTATTTCGATTTTTTTATTTATATTTAATTTTTATACATGTATTGCGTATGACGTGCTACATATGTGCATATGTATGTATGTGTAAAAATTACACAGAGCAGAAAACATTTGTAACAAATTCGTGAGCGCATCGATAAAACACAAAAAAAAAATTCAAAATTTTTAGTGTTCTTTGAATTAAAATATCTTAATGATCTGGAAATCAGTTAATACCTCCGAATGATTTTGATCAGTTATTACAAGATATAGTAGTACATATAAATGGAAGATATCATTTTTTCGATATCCTCGCGTTAGTATTTCGAATGAATCGCCAACTTAAGATATGTATAGTACAAATTTACATATAATCTCATATTTATGTACGTATGTGAGATAAGCTATACATTTCGAGGTCGTTGAAGTTCTTTTTTGATGTTAATAAAATAACAAAAAACCGCTTATCCCACTATATATTTTATATATGTATGTACATAAAACCTTTTTCGTTATTGTATATGAATATTTACAATGAATTAAAATTAAATGTGACTATAAAAGATGCAATCGTCATCATCGCATCGTAAATAATATAGCCGAATACCCGAATTCCAGGTATTTTTAGACTCAAACCCACGTGAACATTATGCAAATGCGAATTTTTTAAAGGCAAAAGAGTCAAAAAAAGAGGCGAAGTCCTTTTGCGTCGTCAATTTATCGCCGTATCCTTTTCTAGCGAACGAATGATTTCCAGGACATTTGAAGGAGTAGACGACGGTCATTTGGTTTTATTGCGGCGGATGACCGACTTCATCCTTCCGTTATTAAATTTTTATTGCGCCGCCAAAACGACCCGTCTCTTTGCTCCCAACCCGGAAATAAATCTTGAGATCCTCATGTTAATGACCCCGACGGAGAGATGGGGAGGAAGGAGGGGGGGTTATATAAATTTTTCGCTCAATGGGCCGAATTCATTTCCACAATTTCATCCGTGAAATAACCAAATAAATTCAATGACATACGTACATATGTACATATTATTCAAGAATTGAAAATTAAATATACATTTTTTTTGTTAAATATTATAATTTGCACCATTCTTGTAACTCAAAATAAAAAATAACAGTGAAATTAATAAATAGCTTGTAATAATTCTCGGGTGCACGAGAGACGAAGTGGATGCTTCGGTGAAGATGGGGGCACTCGACATTGAATGCGGTGTCGGAAGTATGTACACACAATGGAGACGCAAACTCGCCGTCCAATATTGTTTGCCCATTAGTCTTAGCACTAACGATCCAGGTTTATCCAGGTATAAATATCATCTTCCAACTACCGCAACCGACCAGAATAGCACTCATCATCCATCAGGTAGCAATTATTCACCAGTGTGATTGATAACCTGCAGTGATACTGCGAAAACGATAGGAAATACAATAAATAGGAAGTGGAGGGGAGGGTTTAAGTGGCACAGGTGCAATAGCACCTGCTTCGCACCCATACGATGAAAGGTGACACGATTCAACACTTGTTTCGTTTTTGTGGGACGAGAACGAATTATACGCAGGCAGGAGACGTCTAATAACTATGGCGTGTGGTGTACACGATAAATTGGGTCGCATATAAAGGCGAAGTGGGTGGAAGTTACTTTCAAGATTTTTCTTGAATATTAAAAAAAATAAGAAGATGAACAAGATAAGCAAGCGTGTATTTGAGAAAGAGGGGGGGGGGGGGGGGGTGGTAAGGTGGAAAAATCGATGCAGGAGGTTGGGTTGTAAGAAACTTCCTGTATTAACCGCAATTTATGTTGCACACATACATGCTATGTACTCGTAAAATAATACTACTTATATACTTTGTTACGTAAACTTGTAACGTTTAGAGTGGAGGTTGAAGGTGGAATCTCATTATATTCAAAACTGGTAGATGGAAAATTCAAATTACAATTTTGATTGTAAATTTGTAATTTCAAGCTAAAACTCGGTATTAAAATACCGGTTTCGCACGAGCAAAACTTTTCTTCATTTACCTAACTCGGCGTATTCAAAACATTTTTGGTCACGGAAATGTGTCATAATATATCGTATATTATGTATGTATGTACATACTTATATACACACTACGTGACTACATACATATGTACATACGTAGACATTAACACAGTGTACATTTGGTTTTTTAAATAAAATTTATAGTATTTAGAGACAGTTTTAAAATAAGGGCTGTCGAATCGTTAAAAAAATGTGAGCAGTACCCAGCCACAGTCTGGTTTGATTCCGATTAAAAAAATTACATGATAAATTTTTTTCTACAGATGTTGCTTAACCCTCCCTCGCCAAAGAGGGGTATGCAAGTGCCCCAATTTTTGCGTTTTTCGTAATAACTATGTGGTTTTCAAAGCTATACACCCTATATTTCTTGTATTCCTAGAATGAACTACAAGAAATTTATTTTAATAGATTTTGTATGATTTTGAAAATGGGTACATCGTAAAAAAACATCGTTTATAAATTTCTATGTTCCAAAGTATGATTTAAAGGCGGTAGCGATAAGTCATGTTTTTGACTGTTCGCTTGCATATTCTTGTTGATCGTTGAATCAATGCGAGAGAAAGAGACAGCTATATTTTCGTAAGCCATTGTTTTCGTCGCTTTTAGCGTGTGACTATTGAGTCATGCAGTCGCCTGTTGGCCTTACCTATGTGCGTTTGCGTGTCGATGCTTGTCGTTATTTTTTAATACAAAAATAGTCAAAAAAATGCTATAGGACTAAATCTTTTTTTATGTTGATGTATAAAATGATTAATAAGATATATGTATTGAACTCATTTGTATTGAGAAAAGCTGTATTTTGGTTCGGGATACTCGTTTGATCTCGCCGCTCCGTCCTTCAAAGGTTCAAAGACAGATAGACTAATTTTCTGCAATATTCGATGATTCAACTTCGCTGAAACAAAGCCAGTGGTTCGTCAACAGTACTTTTTGGGGCTGTAGAATACTTTTAACGATACGAAATATTTACAGAATAACCATCCCTCTATTCCTTGTGTCAGAAGTGAAATTTTTAAAAATTTTCCATATATATATATATGACATTGCCGATTTTGCTAATGTAATCCGGCGCCGTATTTCCAATTCGCTGCCGCCGTTGTTAGATATGAGTGACCCCAGATAGACAAAATTATCGAATTATTTTTGTTTTGTTTCTCTTCAAAGCACATAGCAGCGATTATTTTATTAGTTACCCAAAAGTAACATACATAAGAAATAAACGTAGCATTCATAGATCCGTAGTATCTCATTAATCATTAAATTCATAATATTTTCTAAATTCACACTATTCCTTAGTTTAGAGGGGCGAGTGCCCCCCTATGGCCCCCCCAAACTACGTCCCTGAAAAAAATGCATAATATTTTCAATGAATGTTAATCGAAAATCGGGATTTTGGGGAGGGGGCCCCTATCCTATATTTCTATTTACATGGATGTGTCTAAATTAGGAATAGATTTTATATTCGGAAACTGTTTAAAATTGTGTATTTAAATCTTTCTATATCATCGAAGTATAATCAAATGTTATTTTTAAAGTATGAAGTAAATTTAAATCGCTGGTTGATGATGAATCGTCCTATCAAAATTGTTTTAAGCAATTATGTTTATATTTTTCACGAAAATTTGTTTATTCCCATTTTTATTTCAGTAGTTAGTTGTTACATAGGTATTGGTATATACATAATATTGACGTTGGAAATGGGCCCGGCAAAAGGGCCCACGCAAATGTTGAAACTTACATTTCGAGCCTAATAAAAAAAGTTAACCGATACTTGGGCTGTTAAAGCAGGTATTAGTTGTTTGTGTATATCGTAAGAAATTTGTTTTGTTGAAATACCCAAACTTTAGGTCCCAAAGTTGCAATATCCTATAAATAGTTAAAAAGTTATTTAATTTTACTGAGGGCCCATATTTTCTAACAGATAGTGGGGCCCACATGCCATCGGGCATGTTCGCTTGTATTGCCAGTCCGCTACTGTATATATATATATATATATATATATATATATATATATATATATATATATATATATATATATACATATATATAAATATATATATATATATATATATATATATATATATATATATATATATATATATATATATATATATATATATATATATATATAAAAATAAAAAAATATCATACATATGTATATAAATAAAGATAAAACCAACATACATACACATTATGCTAAATAATAATATTACAAAATGAAAACAACATGTGTAAATATGTAGCAGGAAGCCATTTAAAATATGCTGCCTGACAGAACTGTATGATGTAGTAAAAACATCAAGGCTCCCAGAAAGCAGGTTAATGGCTCTTGAAAGGGGCGAGTCATCAAGCACATTAGTTCTGGCCCGAATAGGCAGAAATAGATCAGGTACCCAAAGTTTAAAGTTACACAGAACTTCAGGAAGATGACATTCACCCCTTAGAATTTTCAGAAAAAGTTTACCAAGTTGATTGTTTCTACGTGAAGCTAAGGAGTCAAAGCCCAAGGAGCCCATGACAAACTTACTGGGAAATAAGTAGGGATAGCGCTCAAACTCTCTCATATAGAGATAGCGCAGAAATGTTCTTTGCACTCTCTCTAACATGAGCGTGTACTTCAAAAGATTAGGACTCCATATGGCCGAGCCAGATTCAAGTAAACTGCGCACCAATGCAGTATAAAGTAAACGTATCACTCTGGTGCTATTAAAGGCGCGTGATTTTCTGACGACAAAGCCTAATGTTTTCGTAGCCCTATTGCACACATCTTGGACATTGGAATTAAAATTCCAGATATTTAAAAAAGTAATTCCCAAATCACCCGTCTTACACATCCTTGACATGTGTGAGACGGGCAAGAATAGAGCCATCAATCTTGTAACCAAATTCAATTGATGATCGAGATCTGGAAAAAGAGACAATGTGACACTTGTCAACGCTTATCGAAAGACAATTTGAGTGGGACCAAATAACAAGTGAATCTAAATCGCTCTGTAGCAGTAGAGCATCGGAAGAAGATTCAACGCACCTAAAAAGTTTTAGATCATCTGCATATAATAAGAAGTTGCAGTTGTGGAATGTTTCCCTAATATCATTAACAAATTAAATGAATATTAAATGAACCCTGTGGAACACTAGAGCAGGTTGGGTATTCAACAGAAGAATAAATTCCATATTTCACAAACTGACGTCGATCCTTGAGATAATTTGTAAATAACTGAGTGAGACCATATGAGAAACCATAACAAATTAGTTTATTGATAAGGATGGAGTGATTGACTTTGTCGAAAGCTTTTTCGAAGTCCGTGTAAACAGTATCTGTTTGAATATTAGCATCCAAGGAATCTGTTACAAAACCAGAAAATGTCAACAAATTTGTGGTCGTTGAACGTCGTGGACGAAATCCATGTTGCTGATCAATAATCATACTCTGGCAATGATTGAAAATATACCTATGAAGTATAATTTCAAAAAGTTTTGCAGAAGAGGATATCATAGCATCCGGGGGATAGTTTCTAATGGAATACTTATCTCTTTTTTTATGGATCGCAGTTACTTTCGAACTCTTCCATGATACAGGAAAAACTGAAGTCTTCAGCATTAGATTACAAATAAAAATCAATGGAGACGAGAGGCCGGGTTCACTACCCTTTATAATGAAATCTGGTCCAAAAGATTTAATTTCTATTGAGATTTTTGTTCTTATTGGTGCGCATTTCACACATCGCGAACCCATTGACTTACGACCAGGCGTCGCGGACCTTTTACGCGTGCGATCGGCCATTCACGCGTTCACTGTGAAAAATGTTTTTCTCTTTTTTCATTTTTTTGTTCGTATTTGCGTTCGTTCGGCAAGGGGTTGGTTTCGTCGGCGAAACAAGCGGAAAGCCCTGATTAATGTCGCTCCATAAATCGACATTACAATGAGCTAGCTGCTCGCGACTTCGCCGAACTTATGGCCGGGCTGTATACGCGACGTATTGAAGGATTTTTCGCTAGTGTTCCTTTTTTAAGGAACTAAAGTGGCACCCGTCTCTGTTTATATGTGGGACATTTCTCACCGAGGCAAAAGGGGTGGATTTAGAATTTTCTATTTTTTTCCGGAACGATTCGGTCGCAATAAATATATGTATCTAAAATCTACAAAGCCATTTCAGCAATAAAACTGTCTAAGTCTGAAACATATTATCGATTTTTTTTTGAAACGTATTAAGCCTGTCCGTTTGTACATATGACTCGGAATCCCTTTATCTAATCCTGGAGCCGCATGCGGCTCTTTACATGCTGGGAAACTCTTAGCATCACATATAAATATATGTAATATAAAACAACCCTGAAACCCAATTTTGTTTCAGCTTTAAAATATTTAAGTATTTATTTATGTGTACGTATTTTCCCCATGTATGCAACTATTATTTATATGAGTAAAGCTTGTCATATGTACATATGTATATGTTTTAATTCAGTCTATTGTTTGTCATATTTTAATTTATTATATTTTAAGAGTTACAATAGACAAATTTAAATCGAATTAAAAAAAAATATACTGAAATTTTTGTACATAAATGAATGCACTCGAAAATCATTTTATAGCAGATTTTGGGATATTTATTTACTGTAATTTAGAACTCATATTTATAGTATAATATTATATATCGCGGCTCCGAGAATTTGTCGACTTTTTGACTCACAATTTTTTTCCCAATTTGAGTCATTGTTAGAAAAAGGTTCCTGACTGATCATTAGTTCATTACAGTAGTTCATCACTAGATAGCAGTAGCGGATTGTGAGAATTCATAGTGTAGGCTGTACATAGGCTGTAGTAGCTCATTGATCATACTGGTGATCAAATGAAAACAAAAAAAATAGCATGCATTTGTACTGAACTGGGTGGCTGCAGCCCCGCAACCCATATGGACGAGCCCCCACTGCTAGATAGCAAAACAACTGGCAATCCATATTAATAAATTTACGAAATAATTTCAATATCCTGGACGAAATAAATTTGATATATTAAATCAAGAATAAGATAAATGTAATTTTTTGTGGGAAGAAAGAAGGTCAATGTTAAATAATTAAGTGAATAATCGATAAAACGATTTGCACGATACCAACTTGCACCCATTGCGATAAATTCCCTAGTCAAGTTGTTTCGAACCTTTTTTGAATCAAATATCTCTAGATAGATCATTTTTACAAATTCACTTACACAGTAATAAGTATTTCAAAGGGTGCCTTAACAAACGACATAAATTGTTTGGACATGGGCATGGGATAAACTTTGATAATAGTGTAATGTGGTAACATGAGAGAATATCCATTATCTAATTGGATTCGTAGGTAAACAATAGAGACCCCGGATTAGGCTAACAGGACTCAGTAAGTGCCCGAAAAAAGGATACGTTGGAGTTCATACCTGGGCGAGTTCGTGCGTAAACAATAAATTCGCCAGGGTAGACTTTCACGTGTCTAGAAAATAGACACGCCAACGGATCGGGGATGCTGTGGTGTGCAACTTGTCCTTTATAAGGAGGCTCATGGTAGATAAAATATTCTGGAGTGAGTGATGGTTCCGTGTATACCTCCCGAATCAGTAAATAAATGCTGTGAAGCGACATAGGCCTTTTATTTGGATCCGAAACCCATCCCAACGCAACAATAGTATGGTGACAATTTCAGGTATTTTTACATAACTGTAATGGAGAATACCTAAAAAGTTATAAATTGTGAAGTATAGGAAATCAGTCCATGTAACGTTTGGTAAAATAAATGAAAGAAAAAAATCCCCGAACGACTCCTCGCGTACTTACTGTTCGGAATCACTTCATATATTCCTTTATTTCATTCTATTGTATACTTTTTTTGTGAAGCGATATTACTCTGTAATTCCACTGAAGCACTGCTTTTAACAAACATGAGAATAATTGAGCTACTTTGTTGTTGTTGAATATTAAGCAGAGCGCGTAGGCATACATACATATGTATGTAACATCGAGTGTTTTGAACGAGTCTCGGGTTGCGGTTTCGATATAAATATCTCAGCATGTTGTTTTGATGGACACTTAGACAACTCAAGTATGTTTCATAAGCCCTTTGATCTTTTTGCACGAGGAAGCTTTTCCCCGGGAGTGTTTTTATCGTCGTAAAGAGCTTAATTCAAATTCACAGCGGGGCTGTGATAGACCGATATTCGATTATTAATTTTGTCGTATTTTATCAGTGCGTATTTTATCAATGCGTTTGGCACACATTTCTATCTCTTCGGGTATTATTTTGGTATCTTTCTCTTTCTAGATTATCCATAGATTCGGTCCGTTTCGGTCGGAAGGTTCGCGGCGATTGCAAGCAGTCCGTGTCCAATCGGTCGATGGGTTGGTTGGTCAAGAAGCACCAGACCGGAAACTTACCCTCATCAGCCTTCAGCGTCTTCGGTAATTATTTACCGAAAGATCCCCATCTCGAAATTGAAGCATGGAAAGATAGGCGCGAGCACATCGTATACTCGTTAATAGGTCCCAGCCGTCGAGATCGAGGATATTAAATTAGCACGTGATGGGAATGTGGGCGAGCGATTCGCGTGTCTTATGCCTCTTGTCTGCGATTCAAATTTCACGAGCCACTTTGGTTTTTCGTTTGTTCGTCTCTGGAAAAGTTTATTTATTTTCTTAGCATTTTCGATATTGCCGCGATCCAATATCGCGTTTGTTTTCTGACGTGTGTGTGCATGTTTTGCGGCGAAGTTTTGTGAGTTCTGCCGCGGCATAAACAAATTAGCCTTCGAAACTTTTCTTCAACAATAATATAAAAAAAGGTAAAACAATTTTACTTTAGCGATGTCAAAGAACCAATATGAAGAACATAAAAATATGAAATCGGTATATTTTTTCGTTGTTTTACGTGTTTCGGGGCATTTCCAAAAAAAATATTAAAGGCTCGACCAGATTAGGTGAATATGAACAGCACAAACATAACAAACACGGAATTTCAAAAGGATTTTGTAATAAAAAAATTAATATCGTTAATTTTGTGTCTACGTACTGTCTTGATATTGCGAGATTAGTAGACGAACATAATAGTCAGCGAACACGACGAATAGGGTGAACACCAACGAACACGCATTTTATCAACTGCAGAACTTCAAGCGAACAAAACTTATACCTATGTGTGAACAAATTAGTTATAAATATAGTCTAAAGCCTATTGTACCAATGATGTATTTAGTCTCCCGTGATCTTCAATATTTATGAGAATTCTTTCATGACAATGGTGCTTGATGACTGGGAAGGAGGGATAAAAGTACATCAAATCTCAAATACGGCAATGAAACCACTCTCATAGCCAACTCTGAAGAGGAAATGGCGAATTTACTCCGTTGTTGGCAACATGAAAGCAGCCACTTGGACTCGAGATAAACAGAGCGAAAACAAAGATTATGCTAGTGGATCAATATGGTCGACTCGTGAGGATCTTGAGGTTGTACACGAGTTCATCTTCATTAATCTTGGAAAAATGCTAATCAGATGACAGATGGTGTGTCGGAGCTCAATGTCGAAACTGAGCAAAATTTGGAAAAACCGAGGCATCACCGTGTCTAAGAAAACGCGTCTGATCCGAGCGTTGGTCCTCCCTGTATTTCTATACGAAGTGGAGACATAGAAGGTACGAGCTCGAGAAAGGTAAAGAATAGACGCTCGAGAAAGGCAAAGAATATTTGTTAATTATTATTTGATTTTTTTGTATAATTTTTTGTATTTTTGTATCCGGCCCGCGGGCCGTAAGTTGGTGCTCTAGGTTGATCATATTTTGGTAATTTATTCGATTTCGTTGTTGAAACTGTTCTTCGCCAAATTGGCTACCTACCCTCTATTCGTCACATCTATAAGTAAATATGTACAACTTTGGCCATAGGTGTAACCTTGGAGCAACCTGTAATGGTACATATGCCAAAAATATATAAATATTTGCAAAAGTTTTTGCAGCTTTTCGAGATTTTTTTAAAAATAAATTTAAATACAAAATTTATAATCTTTATTGCAACGTTAGAGGATAAGAGTCTACTGGGAGGTGTGGTGAAAATTGTAATGTACTTGAAGTTTGATAGTCAAATTAAATGTATAAATATTTACTGGTTATGAAAAGCTTGCGAGATGTTGCATCTCTCGAAATGAAAGTAGCACGAGTGGAAAGACTTCAGACGGTTCTTGGAAATAGGTGGGTCTACGAGCTTATGGTAAACCGCCTTTGTCCCGTTTTGGGGTAGCAAGTTCGGGAGAAATTTTTTAGGTCTTGAGCCTGCGGTGGAGGCGAAACTTTTGCTAGCGAAGCTTAGTCGGCCAGATACTTATTAAGGCTTTGAGCTTTGTTTGGTCTCGCGATGAAAAGCCTGTCACGCCATCCTCAACCACCCAAGCTAAATATTTTAGCATAGTGCATGCAAAAAACTATCAAAACGTTGCACTCAAAATTATTATGGCACGCAACATATTAAATTGCGGCATATTTTCTAAGCATACTATATGCAGTATCATTTATTTATCAAATATTGAGTCAACAATTATGAATTATGGTAAATATGAAAATGTTGAAGTTCTGTGCTATCATCTCTACCTTACCTTTCACTCTTTTAAATATTTTATTTTTGATCCGCAATCCACAAGAAAATATTTTCCGGGATGTTTTTATTGCACCCGATGCGCTGGGAAAACGACTGCATTTTCCCGTGGTGAGCGCCGTGCTGACGTAATAATTTCCTGGAGTTTTCCGCGAAGTGGGAGAGCGTTTTATAATTAATTGTCATTCTCGATTCCTAATTTCTCCCCAAGGCGAGGTAGTAGAGCTTCTGGTGAAAACTGGGTCGGACTTATTTCACTCGGTGAATTTTCCGAACCACTTCGTGTCGTCCTATATGTATATTTTCAGTACGCTCCATTCTACTGACTGGAAATTTCTATATTGTATACAAATTAGAAAGGCTGCATATTGTATACAAAAATATTTTTTTGTGTACTTGTATGAAATATCTTTAAATTTGCAAGCAATACGGTTGAAAAATTAACATTTGGAAGGAATATATAGAGAAAATTTTTCAAACACAACGCGCTCAACTAAAAATAAGGGAATTAAAATATCAGGTTTGAGCATATATGTATTACACTTTGAGGTTGAAAATGTAATCAAAAAGGCCAAAAATAAAAAAAAGCTCCAGGAAAGGATTCGGTGAATGAACTGAAAAATTATTAAAATTATTAAAATTACTGGATGAAATCTGACGATACTTTTCAATCAAATATATGAGGCTAGTTAATTCCTCAAGAATGGTTGCAGTCGACATTTATTCCCTTACCTAATAAATATAAGCCAACCGGCTGTGGTGATTAATCGTTTAGTTTAATGAGCCACACATTTCAAAAACTTCTAAAAATTAAACAATAAGATGTAAGTGCGAAAGCATGATCAGCGATTCACAATTTGGATTTAGAAGGGGATTGGGAACAAGAGAAGCGTTGTTCTGCACCAAGCGTGCTCTTGCAAAAGTGTAGGGAATTCAAGAAGAGGATATATTATACATACATACGTCTGTTTCATCGACTTCAAAAAGGCATTCGATAGAGTGAAACATAATATATTAATCCATGTAATAAACCAAACTGGGATAAATGCAAAGGATATCGCCATTTTGAAGAACTTATACTGGAATCAATATGCCGTCGTGAAGGTCGAAGACTTTTTGTGTTGTCGAAGGTTGCCTATGAAATTGCGCTTAAGAATTATGCGCTCGTATGTATGATCAGTGCTGCTGTACGGTCCTTTGAAATATGCTATTAGTGGAGGATGTTAAATATCTCATGGAAGGAGTATGTGATTAACGAAACAGTCCTTCAGCTTCTTCATAAAATGACCGATAGGCGAAGTAAACCTTATAAAAGCCTTGTAAAGAGAGAGCTTCTTAACACGGTAAAGCGCCGTAAGGTGGAATATTTTGGCCACGTTATTCGCGGCCAATTATTTGGCCACGTTATCGCCTTCTAAAAACAATCATAGAGGGGAAAATAGAAGGCAAATGGTGGCTTGGGAGAAAGAAGCTATCTTGGCTACGGAACATTAGGTCATGGTTGGGACTCGGACTCGAAAAATTGTTTCGGCTTCCTCATGATAGGGCAGAATTCGTACGGGTCATAAACAATATCTGCCCATGGTAGTCGCCTACATCCGAATACGGATTCGGCATTAGAAAATGAAGAAGAATATCTTTAATATACGATAAATATGTATTGTGATTTCAATTTTCATACGCAAAGCGTCAAAGCTAAGGCTACCAAAGGTTTTAATTATTTGAATATCAAAGAACACTTTATCATTTAGATGAAGTTTTAGAAATTTCAAGATATTGTTACGTATACTAAAAAGAGCCGCCGAGTAATTGCGATCGGATTAGGCCGGGTAGCGTCCTGAGAGACCGTAAGACCGGTGTAAGTGGTTTTAAGGATTAGCGACAAGCTAAGTGCATGTAGGCTAAACAATGGCGACCGAGTTGGCTGGTATTGGTCCTTTCGCAGAATTGACCTGTGCCGTGGGAGCGAATGTCGGGGGAAGACATCCGTACGTGACCATAACAATAGGTAAACAAATTAGACGTCGAATATGTCCTGAGAGATCTATCCCTTATAAGGCGATACTTAGGCGATATCATGTCATTCTGGACTGAGCACTGCCAGTGCGTGTATCTCCTTAATCATCAATAAATGCTGTGAAACGACTGTTGGCCTTTTACTTGAATCCTCCACCCACCCCTACGCAACAATATTATTAAAATTTCAATAGAATCCTAATCTAGTACATGAAATAGAATCAACGTAGCTCAGAAATGAGAAAACTAACTTTATTTTCTACGAAGGAGCGTTAAATAATAAAAAAATAAGTATAAAAAAATATATTGGCTGATTTTATTTTTTGCAAAAGCATAGCCTGCTTCAAAAGTAACTGGTCGCCTCTGTTATACATGCATATATACATTTCCATAATATGTATATGTACAAAGACTATTGGGTTATTTTTCAATTTATATAACAGATACCATTACCCGAAATACAACATATTATGTATTTAAATAATATATTTTTTCTAATCTATTTTTATATGAACATGTCATATTACATTTTATGACATTATATTAAACAATATATGACGTATCTATGTTTCCCATAACCCTTAAACCCTTGTTTACCTTTTTTATTAGATTTAAAAGAAATACTTTACATGTAAATAAAAGCTAACATTCATTATGCATGAATAATTTTGTTTATTTATTAATGTGACAGTTGTACACATAAGTATATTATGACAGTGAAAGTCGTGTCACTTCTATGATACAATTTCATATACAATTTCACATAGTCACGTGGAGTCGGTGACAATTCGCGTGGGGGCTCACAGTCTATAAACTTTGACAATCATTCACAAAACTTTAAATAATTTCATAGCGGCTCTCTCGGATTTTGCCGCCCACTCTGAATCTCTTCAAAAGTGACACAATCGATTAATTAAAATTACAATAAATTAAGGGTCGGTTTGAGGTTTGGGGACAGTGCGGGAGGGTGGAATGGGTGAAAGGGAAGGGGCGTTAACACTATTGATAACTGATTTATATGGGCGTGTTTAGCGAGCACGCTTCGTATCGAAAGTTTATGAAGCTTTTCATTGAAAAGCACTGCGAGCAAAGGTTTCCAAAGGGAGCTTTTCGGCCGGTAGAGATTTATAGTTCTGAATATTCGCCTCGGGTTTTCCGAGTTGAATTAACACGCTCTCGCCGGGAGCGGCGGTATGAGAGTTTGCGTAAGTTCTCGCATTCACAACAATTTTTGATCGAACTTTCCGCTCGAAAGTGTGATGCTATCACATTAGCTCAAATGTATACACTTGATTATATGTATATTTTTAAATCGATAGCAAACCAAGTCCATATCAATGAAATGGCAGGTGAATTTGACTGCTGTTGCAGTTTGAATCGTTAAATTATTCTATGAGACGAGTTTGAATCAAAATTCAAAATCAACTGAATGTGACAATTCCAGTTCATACAATATTCATTAAATCGATCAAGTATATGTATGTTTTGTCTGCGAACGTAATAATTTACAAAGTATTTTTTTTTGTCATATCTTTATGGAGGGTAATTTGACCACATTTACATTATTACTAAGCAGTAACTTTTTCATAAGTCATTCTATAACATATTAATATTATAATATATTTACATACATATGTTCATTGAACCTACACTACATATGTATATTTGTATGTACATAGGTACAGTACTTAATGTTTCAGTTTATATGAAGTGGATCTATTATTTGGAATGATTTTAAATATGTACATGTTAAAATATAAGTATTATAAGCCATGGAAATATCGTGAAATTTTTTTAAATAGAAACAACTGCAATGTCAAAAAATTTGAATTTTTCAGACGTATATATATGTATACATACATATGAACGTTAATCTATTATATTGGATTTTTTACAACCAACCTACATACCTTAGTACTCAACTACAAAGAAGAAAAACTGCTAAATTAAGAGAGTATTTAAAATTGCATTTTTACATATCTTAGACATTTGCGTACACATATCTGGATCTTAATACAATTATGTCATATTGCCGCGTATTGTCACTCGATGAAAACATATTCCAATTCTATTAAATTTGGCATTAAATTCTTATATAAATTTTCAAAATTATTTTTACCATGTTGTCATTATGGGATACATTATTATAAATTTCAAATTGAATTCAAATACTGTTGACAAATGAGAGTAGTTGGCCGATTTGATAGCATTTTAATAGTGAAATCAGATATATTGGCAAACTCTGATAGAAAACGATTGACCTGACATTTTACGCTAAACAAAATTATTAAGTATTTACTATTAGCATCGGATACCTCAAATATGATATTATACAATATGGTCCGCGGCTCAATTTGATTTCAGAAAAATCAAAATTTTTAGTTGGTTTTGCGATTTATTTATCAGTAGAAAGAATGTAACAATTTAGACATTTTAGCAATTTTTTTTGAAGAAAAAACCAATAAAGTGAAAAAATATATAAAACTAAAACATTCAAATAAATTGTAGTTTCGTTTTGTGAAATGGTCATTTCGATGCTACTATTCAATTATGTACATTAATAATGTGCTATCAGCTCGACATCGATTACAATTCACATATCTATACCATTATTCACGGTTTTTACATACCTCCTTTGCATTTCACATGGTTTTTTACTCGATGAAATTTGCATTTGATTATATCATGTTATATAAAGTACATACATATGTACATATGTATGTAGATACCATCATATTCGTAATTTGATTTTATCGAAATCGAAAGAACATCCATTCGCCATGCGGACTAATGGAGTTATCATATCGGAAGACGTTAACAAGCGATCTAACCTTTTTATTTGCCGTTTCGAAAATAGTCTCGCTGGAGCGGCTAATCGCGTTATAGAGATAGACGGACAGACAGACACACAATCGATGAAAGAGAATTCGATGAATCGTCCTGATTGCGAACCGCCTTTCGTTAATAAAGTTTGTACAGCAGCAAAAGCGGCACGGCACAGGCATAGTATAAAACTATGTATTTAGTGGAAGCTGCAGCAAGCGTTTCCGATTTTGGAATGATTCACGTTTAATCGACTAGTATTTTAAGTACATTAGAATTTTTCAACCGTAAAATCATACTCAAAACATAAAAATCATTTACATGGCAATAACCACATATCTGTGTATATATCTACATCATATATATATATAAAGACGGTAATCTGTGTGTGTGTGTGTGTGTGTGTGTGTGTGTGTGTGGGGGGGGGGTGTGTGGGTGTGTGTGGGTGTGTGTGGGTGTGTGTGTGTGTGTCCTGCCGAACATAATGAATGAATCGATAAATTCATTTTTCGACGAGACGACTTTGTCGCGACTCGAACCGATCACCCCAAATAGCCTGAATATAGGTCTAAATTGAGCTAATGGTCACGATCATCACGCCAAATTCAATTCTTCATTTCGCCTTTTTTTTTAAACATTAATTGAAATATCACCGCGGGCGCCGGGAATCGAACCTCGGACCCTCCGATCTAAACGCGATGTTCTCACGAACCCGCGCCGAACGCCATATCCTCTCCCAGAATACGTGTTGTAAATACACATCATATGTATATGCACGTAATTTGTTATGTGTAATAATAATATTCAACGTTACGAGGTCAATGACCGTTTGTGTATAATCGGAAAATATTACATTTTGTTAATTTTAATTAGCATTTTGTTAACGTTAACTTTAAGAATTGAAAATTATTACAAATAAAGAATTGAAAACTATCTATGAGACGAAAATAACGGTTCCGGTTCCGAATTTTTTTTTTAGTTTTATACGAGTATATAATAATTTTATACCCATGCGATGATATTTCATCGGGCTATTCACTAGTATACATATAAAAATCAATGTTTGTTTGTCACGTATGCGTTCCTATACCATTAAACCGGTTGCGATAAAACTTACAGGATTTATTTTGTGTATGCCCACGATAGTTTCTGTAAAAAAAATCAGCCAAAAACGGGAACAGAAACGGGAAAAACGGGAATGAGTGGCATCACAACGCAATAATTTCAAATGTTTTCGTCTCGCCACCTGCGTTGTTATGGTAACATAAACAAACAATTGAATAATTTGAATTGTGTTCCCGCCTGCGCTTTTCCGACAAATGGGAACGGGAACGGGAACGCAACGGGAACGTGTACGGGAATTGCATGCGTTATTGTGGCATCGCAACCCATGCCGGGTTCAGCTGTGTAAATATAATTGTATACGCTACATTTTGATTTTCAGGTTGGTTTTATACTATGTAACAGTCAAAATCTCGATGTTGAATTTTCTCAAGATCATAAAACTTCATCTTAGTATACATATGTAAATATATGCACATATGGAGATAATGTAATCATATGAATTCTCAATTTCGACGTTGTACATTTCAAATTTTAAACTGTTTTATTTGCACGCTCGACGTCGATATATGTATTATGTACATATATGCAGCGGCTGCTCGTGGATAAGATATCCGGGGGTGCTGCGGTTGATTAAAAATAAAAAAAATGTTTATTTGGATTATATTTTACTATTAACATCAAAATTATCACAATTAAACATTATATGTATTTTATTTCATTTAAAAATTGATTCTTCTTTAAAAATTGATCACCTTTTCGTTAAATTTTTCACTCTTCATAATCATTTTTTTTTCAATTGACAGCATAGACAAAGGCGTCAATCTTTCTTGAACCATTGTGGTTCTTATATACATATTTTATTTTATTGTCACAAATCAATACATACTCGGGTGTACGTTAATGAAATACATAAACAATCAGAAATCAAAAATACAGTAATACATACATATACAATCAGAATATATAGAATATAACAATTAATCAGAAATAATAATCATAGTGACATCTATGGATTATTTTTAGATTTTTTTTTTTTTTTTTTTTGTATACAATTTTTATACATACAATAAATACGAAATTATAGAGATGTCGATAGAGATATCTATAGATTTCAGATTACTGTGTATAATTATTACAAATTATACACAGGCAGATTTTTGTGACAACAGGATTAGATCTAATACCAATTTTCAGGAACCGTTTCAGCAATGATCAGATAAAATTGGCAAACTCTGATAGAGAAACGATCGATTTGGAGTCACAAAACCCCCAAATCTAACCAGCAGTGGCGAGGACTCGAACCTTTGACCTCAGTGATGCTAAATATATACGCTATTACTAAGCCAAACTGCTGGCTAAGATGTATGTCTTTATTCTATTTATTGATGAAAAACACCATTCTGGCTCAGAGGTAGTTGAAGTTGTAAGCAGAATTTGAATAAGTTTTGTTATTTCCACACGAACTTTGGATAAATTGATTGCAAAAATAAGTTTTAAAAATATTAAAAAATCATTAATACTATGCATTTCTTTCCTTGAGTAAAACACTTCTAATTCAGTCTGAAGTTTTTCTTTATCTAGCATTGGATATGATTCAACGGTTAGTAGTAGATCTTCCATTGGCATTTTCTTACAGTACTTTTCAAAATTTTCTTTATTAAATAATATCACAGCTTTTCATTCATTAGAAAAATCATATCTTGCTTTTATATCCTTAATAATAACATCGCACATATTTTTGGATTCTATAATATGTGCGATAATATATGCATCACATATTTTTGGTTTCTATTCGCTATAAGAATCTCGTATTTGTATAATGACATTAGTAAAACTTTTTAAGTTTTCTTTAATTGAAAATGCATTGATATTACTAGATTGCATCTGGTTATAAATAATTTCTACATGCGGCATTAACTTGTGAAAAAGTTCTGACTAAAATAAAAAATTGTATTCAGTAAATTGGAAGAATCTGTTATTGTTTCATCAGTATTTTCGGAAGAATATTTAAGTTCTGGAAAACATTGGCTCAGCTTCTCTTGATTTTGATACCATCTTAAATACTTAAAGTGACGTGTAGAAACGTAGAAAGTGTAAGAGGTGTAGAAGGAAAGGCAAAAGGTTCATAAGAAATGAGGAAAAGTGAGGAGCGTGTCGAGCGCGCGGCGCGCACACGAACGCAACAAGAAATGTGTATAGCACTGTTGGGAGTGCAGTACGGACCAAGCTTCTAGCTGCCCCCGCGCCCCTCCTTCGCCCACTCGGCATATTCCATCGAAAACCGTACTGCACAAAATCATAGACGATGCCTCACTTTCTGATATTATTAACACGATGTATGATCATTATTGGGTGTATCGGTGTGCGGGCGAGCTTAATACACGCTTAAATAATATTGATATTTTCATATAATATACGTACATACATTTATGTATATAATAATATTAAATTTTTCTCAAATTCCTTGGGGGTGCTGCAGTACCGCAGTGCGTATGGACGAGCCGCCACTGATTATATGTGTATGTATGTACGTACATTCTATAAGATAGCTCTGTTTAAAAGTTTTAATTTCTCTTTCAATATTTCCTCAAAGGTAATCGTTCCGACCCCTTTGTGACTGGAACGAAAGGTGAAAGAGGCAAAGGCGAACGTTCAATTTCATTGGCTTCGTCAAAGTCACTCGGGTCCCTCTCCAGCCACCCTCTCCGTCTTTTATTTTCAATTACTTTTATTCATTTTTGTGTCGGAAAATAGCGATCATTCGAAAATAGCATATAGGTAATATATAAAAACGGACTGTCGCTAAATATATTTGTATATTGTATATATGTGACGGACGATAAACCGTCAACCAGTATGGTGAACCATTTTTTTTTCAGTTTTTTTCAGTTTTTTCAGTTTTTTTTCAGTTTTTTTAATATTTTTCAGTTTTTTCATTTTTTTCTGTTTTTTCATTTTTTTTCATTTTCTTCATATTTTTGAAGAAAATGAGCAATCCAATAATATTTGGATCATGGAAGTAGTGCGTATTGCGCAAAACAAATCAAGCATTTTAGTCGCTCTACAGCACATGTTAGTAATATGAGTCGTGAATCTAAAATCGCTCCTAAATAATATTCCAAGATCCACAGTTGTATCAGTTCTCAATAAACGACAGTTCCCAAGACTATACAGAAACTCAACAGGGGACTTTGATCTTTAGTATGATACAGCATGACACTAAATGGTAGACGATTTTTAATAGACCAGTTCAATAGTGATTGGAGATCATTTTGCAAATCTTCAGTCATAGGAACTTTTAATCGCTCTGAAAATTTTTAAGTCATCAGCAAAAAGAAGAAGCTCAGAATGACTTAGCGAATTACCGATGTCATTAACAAACAGAAGAAACAATAAAGGGCCAAGGTTGGACCCTTGTGGTACGCCAGATGATGCATAATATTCATCAGATCGATAATTACCACAAGAAACATATTGTCTTCTCTCTGTTAAATAATCAGCAAAAAAGTTTACCAAATGACCTGAAATCCCAAAATTGGAAAGCTTTCGAACAAGAATTCCATGGTCAACCTTTTCAAAATCAGCGTAAATTACGTCCACTTTCAGCGAAGAATTAAGAGACTTACCAATTACTTTAGAAAAGCATAGTAAATTTGATACAATTGAGCGAGTAGGACGAAATCCATGATGTTGATCAATTAGAAATTGATGACAATGACTGACTACAGACCTATGAAGAATAATTTCGAATACCTTTGCAGGCGCAGAAAGAACCGAAATAGGTCTATAGTTTTCTACTAAAAGTTTATCACCTTTTTTGAAAATTGGAGTTACTTTGGCACATTTCCACGTTTTAGGGAAAATACACGATTTCATAGACAAATTAAAAAGATATTTGAGAGGTTCCATTTATTTTTCAATTAAATAAATCCATATTTCATGTCTTCATACAAAAATTCCCTAATACTTCAATGTTGAGCTTGAATAGTTAGTATCATCAGTGTCTGAAACAAACAAAGAAGATGGGTGAAATACAGTTTTAAAATATTGTGCAAATCCATGTGCAATTTCACCTTCTCCCTCAAAAATGACACCGTCCCTATTATGAATGTTCGTGAAATTTGGGGAAGCATTTTTTCTTGATGATATATATCTCCAAAAGTTCTTTGGATCTTTAGAAATGCTTTTTGCACAATCATCAATATAACGACGATGACATGATGCAGTCAGATACTTGATTCTACTTCGCAGCTTGCTAAAAATATCAAAATCAACCGGGTTCAGATATTTCTTCCACAACTTATGAAAAGCGTGTTTGCGTCCAATAAAATATATTACATCTTTGTTAAACCGTTTTGGAAAAGATCTAACACTATCCGATGGAAGTTTTTACTGAAACAGACGATCAAACACATTATACAATAAGTCATAGAATACATCAACCGCTTCATTAACATCAGTGCTTTCCAAAACTCGCCTCCAATCAAGAGACAACACTGAGTTCAATCTGTCAAAATTGACATTGCCAAATACCCATCCATGTTCATGCAGTTGGCCAGAGTTCACAGTGCTACCAACAGAGACACTGCCACAATGTAATTTTAAATTTAAACTTTAAGAGGGCTGTACACCCGAAACCTTAATTTTGTTACCGTTCCTTTCTTCGATATATATAGACAGTTGCGTTTCGACCAGATAAAACATATTTTAAATTGACAAAATCGAGGTTTCGTATTCTCCTATTTTCTTCTCCAAAACTGGACCAATTTTTAAAAAAAAATCATCATCGGTATGAGAAAGATACTTTTTGTGCATCTATCGGCGTATTTTTTTTTAAATCGAACGTTAAATAAGCACGCTGGACTCGTTTCGTGGGTGTAAAAAAGAGGCGATTTTAAAGATGTTTGGCGGCTCCTAGCTCCTATAAAAAATAATTAATTAAAAAAATAAAACGATAGATGCACCCCAGGTGGATATCCATAGCATATTAAAAAATAATTTCTCTAGTGCCATAATTGAGAAAGGGAGAAGTATAGTACGTTTGTATGGACAAGGCGTTGCTGTCCAGCCCTCTTAAGGCCGGGTGATAATTGTCTATGGCCACAAATTGAACTTCATCGTTTACTACACTGTGACAATTATCGCTTTTAGTAAATATCAAATCCAGTCTACTGTCAAATTTATTAACAAATTTATAAAATTAAGTAATTCACACATCATTAACACATTTTCATTCATACATTTCAGCGAACTGCTATTGAAATCCCTCAAGATTAACATTCTCTTCTTCATCAATCGATCATTCAATTCATACATCTTATCAAAAAACACTGTCACTTCATCGTCTGATATGTTTGGGGGAAAATAAATAACACATACATACAAAGTGAAACATTCAATTTCTAGAGCTATCCATAAATGCTCGCCTATAGTCTCCAGCTGATCCAAGCGTCGACAGGAACGTATAACCTCCCGACGAACAGCCAGCAGCACTCAGCCCCCGCGTCTCATTCTGTCTCTCCTGAAGACCACATGGCGATCATCAAATAGCTCTTCATTACACAAAGAGTCATTAAGCCACGTCTCTGTGAGCGCTACCAGATCAAAGTCATAGGTCTGTACGGAATTGTAAAATTCAACCGTCTTCGTAGCAAGACCTCTTAAATTCTGATAGTAAATAGAGATAGACTTTGACTTACATTTCTGACTCTTTTTGGCATCTTTAGAGGATGCCACCCTACCTCGAAATCGCCACTTATCCACTCCAACACCAGCAAGCCAGAAATCTGATTTAAGTGTTTCTTGGAACTTATCTTCAGGTACTTTCACCTTGTATGATGCATAATTTTTTCTGGTGGGTATTTTTTCAACCTGGATATCTTTTACTCCTTTTTTCTTCATATAATTTATTATTTTGATATCCGTGGTATGAACATCCAGAAAAAAATATGTAAAAACCTGTTCCTCTGGGACGAAACTAGGCTGTCATATTTAGCAGAACCAACAATGTATTTACGAGTTCTGCTGTGCTTAATCGGATGCACAGAATTGGAGCCAGCATTGGAATCATCGAACACATTCCATCCAGTGGAGACCTTCAATGGTGAGTCATTAGATTGAGCTGCCGCAGCGGCCACTGAAGGAGGACTGGAGGCAGCTACAGATGAATACAATAATGGCATTTTCGAAGATAGTGTTGTTGTTATTGTTGACATTTGACAGTTGTTATGTTACGGGGACAAGTAGGAGATGGTGTAGAATATTATAGTCACAGATTTTGTCAAATGATTATATTCTTTAATTAGCAGTAAATATAAACGAGATTAATGTACAAGTTTGTATTACAAGTTACTAGTCTCGGAGTGCTAGTTAGGCAGTTTAATTACAAGTGCCTTGTGAGACTGTTTGATCGCAAGTAACTATGTAGTAATCACAAGTTACTAATAAGGCAGTTTAATCACAAGACTGTTTTATACTGCAAGTGATCAGTTAGAGTGTTTGATCGCAAGTTACACTATTCAATCGCAAGTTACTAGTTAGAGTGTTTGATCGCAAGTTACACTATTCAATCGCAAGTTACTAGTTAGAGTGTTTGATCGCAAGTGAGGTTCAATAGATCTAACATGAGCATTTATACACAAAAGAATGATAAGTTTTAACCAATCACAGAATGTTGGTAAATAACAAAGTGATTAAGATACAGAGCAACATCCGTGTGTAAGACAGTTTTAATATTTGATTTATGTATCCTTTGAGAGTATCGAGACATTATTGAGTAGAAATACAATTTATCATAGAGATAAAGAGTGATAATAATATTTTAGGGTTTACACGTATCGTGGGACAAAATGCAGCTATAGCAATAAAGATTATTAAAAGTAATACTTTGGATTTCAACAGGTCATTAACTATGTCGTCTTATATAACAATCGTGTTAGAAACTCGCATAAATTATAATAGATAAAAGTTAAGTAGATAGGATTGAACAGAATAGTTTATTTATTTATTTATATATATTTTAGCTATCAAGCTAATTTAAAAAAAAATACATCTTAATTATTATACTTAACTCTAAAATTTATAATTAACTTATATGTACTGTCCCTCACAGAGGTGTCTCTTCGCACCTCGCAGGAATGCATCCATGTTTTTAGCAGACCTGACGCACTCAGGGAGGGCATTATACATGAGCACACCCCTGTGAAAAACACCCCCAGCCGTCTTATTCTTTCTTACTCTACTTACAACTAGTTTGTCCTTATTTCTAGTATAAAAACTATGTTTATCTCTATTCCTTATTATATAATCATCAAAATACTTAGGTAATAACTTATGATCTAACTTATAAACAAAAGACAATGTACTAATATTTAGACTAATTCTAATACTCATCCATCCTAATTCATCTAACATACTTCCAATACTCTTAAATCTACTCACATTCAAAATAGCTCTCATAGCTTTATTCTGTATTTTTTGCATTTTTTCTAAATCTTGGCCACTAAACAAATTAAGCACAGTGGCACAACAAACCACATGTGGCAAGACAATTGAATTAAACACTAAAATTTTACTTTTTTTACTTAAAATATTTCTTAATCTACATAATACACCAACTTTTCTAGCCATTTTTTTTATTATATAGTCAGCGTGCATTTTAAAATTTAGTCCTGAATCTATGTATACACCTAAGTATTTTATATTTTCAACTTTTTCAATTAACTTATCATTAATTCTAATTTCATTCAATATATTTTTATTTTTACCATTCAACCACATCATTTTTGTTTTATTCACATTCAACTTTAATTTATTTTCACACAACCAGTCATTCACATAATTTAATTCTATATTTAAAATCTCAGACATTACATCAACATTCTTTCCAATTATATATATCAATGTATCATCTGCAAACAAATGTATTTTACACATCTTAATTACCTTAACAATATCGTTTATATATAATATAAATAATAAGGGTCCCAATTTGGACCCTTGCGGCACTCCATGAGGTGTTACATATTCAGAGGATAACACCTTATCAATTTTTACTCTTTGCCTTCTATTATTTAAGTATGATTGAAGCCACTTTAATACTATACCATTTATTCCTAACTTATATAATTTTTGTAATAAAATATTCCTATCTACTGTCTCGAACGCTCGCTTAAAATCTAGAAAAACTGCTCCAACAACCATGCTAGATTCATCCATCGTCTCCATCCAATCAGAAACCACCAATTGGATAGCGGTTTCTGTTGAATGTTTCACTCTAAATCCAGACTGTTCCACAACCAAACAATCATTTATACTAATGAACTCTTTCAATTGAATCATAACGATTTCCTTGATTGAACAGAATAGTTGATTGTACAGTGTGGAAGCAATAAAGATATTGAAAGTCTCAAATAATGAGGGATAACTTTAAGAGATAACATCATAAGTAGTTAAAAATGAAACATATGTTCAAACTTAAGGTTAAAGGGTATTATACATAAGTATATACATAGGTTGTAAGATCCTACCACATAACAGTTAGGTGACGTCAGCGATGCACGTCGACTCATTTGGCCACTCCGCAATGCATCGATATCAATGACATTGTCAGATACTTGGCGAGTAGATGACGCGGACCCACGTACAGGAACATGCGACGTAGTGGGTATCTTCTGATGATGCTTCACCTCAGACATCTCTTGAAGCAGTGGGTCGAGTTTGGACTCAACAGTCCCCAGGTAGTGCTCACTGACCGATACAGCAAGGGTTTGTATCTCCATTGTAGAGGTTCTGATCATGCGAATCGAATTCGCAGACAAGCAGTTCCGCTTAGGGTCAGGACCAAGGGCACTCAAAATGCAAGTGCACAATTCCAGGATCCTGGAGCCACCATTCCTGGTTGAATCCGTGATTGAAACCATGGCAAACAGTGACAACACTACACACGTCAACACACGTCAATAATACAGATGGATATGATGGATAGGCTTGTGTAGTTCGCGAACGAACTATGTAGGTCGTAAGAGCGCTCCCACAGGTGAACTAATCGAACTAGTTCCCTCACTCCTCGTTCCATAGTTCGTGACCGAATGAGCGAGAGTGGGACGGCACTACACCACACTACACTAATACACCAATACTGCCGCTCGCTCACTGCACATGCGCGCGCGTCTTGTTCACTCTCTTACGATCTAGTTCGTTCGCGAACTACACAAGACAGTTCGTTCGCGAACTACACAAGACAGTTCGTTCGCGAACTACACAAGACAGTTCGTTCGCGAACTACACAAGACAGTTCGTTCGCGAACTACACAAGACAGTTCGTTCGCGAACTACACAAGACTAAGTTCATTAGTTCGTGACCGAATGAGCGAGAGTGATGTTAACCGAACGTTAAATAAATTTTAAAATAATAAGACACTGTTGTTATCAGGTAACTTATGTTTCTAATGTATAATAACAATTACTATTAACAATTAATTAATTTCTGTAATATACTTTAAGTTCAAGTCCTTAATGAACGTAGAACACTATTTTCATCGAATAAAGTGTCCAAATTGATATTTTTACATAGTTCTCACTATCTTACTCAAACAAGTCATTATGTTTAATTGTTAGGTAACAACTTTATAAATGTAAGTGATATTTTTTATAAGAACTAACCAGTACCTAAAAGTAATATAATTGTCGATTATTTCTAAAAAAAATATAAAAAATTTGATTATTTTTGTTTTCTTTTTTGCGTCATGTGTTATTCTGTCATCGAGCCAAAACGAGCGAACGATCTGCGAGCGAACGATCACGCGAACGAACGAGCGAACGATCTGCCTTTCACTGATTCAATCTGGGAGCTGACGAACTAGAAGAGCGAACTAGTTCGTTTAGGAGCGGCGAACTAAGCTGAGCGATCTCAGTTGCGAACTACTATGCCCAAGCCTAATGATGGATATATATATATATATATATATATATATATATATATATATATATATATATATATATATATACACAAAAAAGGTGATAAAAGCGATATCAAGAACTACCGACCCATTAGTTTACTTTCAGCGGTCTACAAGCTCTTCACGAAGGTTATTACAGAAAGGCTGAAGAATATCCTCGACGAGAACCAACCTATAGAACAGGCAGGATTTAGGGCAAATTTCAGTACAATGGACCACCTCCAAGTAGTTGGCGAACTAATCGAACGCGCCAACGAATATCAACGGCCATGTTGCCTAGGTTTCGTCGATTATGAGAAAGCCTTCGATACAGTGAGCCACAATGCAGTACTTAACGCTCTACAAACACAGGGAGTACCGGAACCCTATGTGGGGCTGTTAGCTGCAATATATAAGAATGCCACAGCTTCGGTTAAAATTTTTTCAGGTACAGATAGATTTAGCATAAGAAAAGGAGTAAGACAAGGAGATACAATCTCGCCCAAGTTATTCAATGCGGTGCCTGAGGGAGTTTTCAGGAACTTGGAATGGGACAAAGCCGGAGTAAGCATCAACGGTCGCTTCTTGAGTCACCTTCGGTTCGCAGACGATATAGTTTTAATAGCTCGTGATTCAGCTGACCTACTTAACAGACTAACACAGCTGGACAGGGAAAGTAGAAAAGTAGGATTAAAAATTAACGTAGATAAGACCAAACTAATGTTCAATAGGTATTGCATGCCTGATAGCATCCCATTAGATGATAAACCAGTAGAAGTAGTAAATAATTATTTATATTTAGGTCAAATAATTGACATGTCTGGTAATAAAGATGAAGAGATAAAGAGACGTATGAAATTAGGATGGAGTGCATTTGGACGGATGAATGCTGTTTTTAAATCAAAAATGCCACTCTGCCTGAAGAAAAAGATCTTTGATCAATGCGTTTTGCCAGTGATGAGGTATGGATGTGAAACTTGGACACTGAACACCAAGATGCTACATAAAATCCAATGCACTCAAAGAAGTATGGAGCGCTGTATGCTTGGCATAACGAGAAAAGACAGAAAGCGGAACACGTGGGTGAGAAGTATGACAAGAGTAGTGGACATAGTGGATAGAGTGAAGAGATTGAAATGGCAATGGGCGGGTCACGTAGCTAGGAGGTTGGACGAAAGGTGGACAAAAGAATTGCTTGAATGGTAACCGAGAGAATGCAAAAGGGTAAAAGGAAGACCGCAAGGAAGATGGGTGAACGAAATTAGGAAAATGTGCGGGGTGAGATGGATGAGTGTTGCGCAAAACAGAGACGGGTGGAAGCGTGTTGGAGAGGCCTTCATCCAGCAGTGGATGGCGAGTGGCTGTAAATGATGATGATATATATATATATATATATATATATATATATATATATATATATATATATATATATATATATATATATATATATATATATATATATATATATATATATATATATATATGTGTATATAAATAGTAAAATATCAAACATACATTTTATTATATTATGTGCGTTTGTTATTTCTCTTTTTTCTCATTTTTTGATCATCTGCGATACTTTTATCATCCGAGGCATCTGCGATACTTTTATCATCCGAGCGTTGTTCAGGTTTATTTCAAAGATACGACTTTTGACATGTTTTATTTACACGGGTGTCATTAAAACACGCTTTTGTTTTCCAGTTACGACGTTTCACCGACAACAACTACCTTTACAGACATGGCACGCAAAAATTGTTTTGTATGTGTATAATATTGTATAGCTTATATAGTAAGCGTAAGAAAAATTCAGAATTTTCCGTGTTGGGAGCGCGTTATGCGAGTTTATCGATACCAAATTCGAATGGGGTGAGTGGAGAAAGGGTGGTGTTGGAAAACGGAAATATACATTTTTACAGGGAAATGGGTATGTGTCGAACTAGTATATCGTTTTATTTCACGCTTGGCCGATTGGCTGCCCGACTTGCAACTTTTAAACGATAGTCATCGTATAAAACGATTGGCTCAACAGTGGACAAAGTCTCTCTTTTATTTTATACCTAGTATCTAGTGATTCTGCGACGAGACGAGAATTCCTAGCTTTTTTGTTGTATCAGGTCCCGGGAATTTTAACAAAAAAAAAATATATGTATATATATTTATATATATATATATATATATATATATATATATATATATATATATATATATATATATATATATATATATATATATATATATATATATATATATATATATACACATATATATTTGCACGTGGATACGCATTAGGCAATTATTATGTATATATGATAAGACGACCGCCTTAAGTGACCGTTCGCGCTGAAAGAGTTTGGGCGTTAATTTGACAATGAACTTTGCATAGATTATGCAATACATCTGGCTGTAATAGAAGTATTATACCAGAAAAAATATCAATATCAAACTGACGATGACTTTTATTTTTCTAACGAAAATTCTGTAGGAGTGACTGCGAAACTTATAAATTTGAAACTAGGAATAATGCAGTGAGTTTGAAACCAAGCTTTTATGATGCTCTTATGGATACTCGCAAAATTATAATTTTTTTCAGAATAGGCTAAAAAAATCGTTGATTGACTTGAATATGGGCCATATTTGGAACATATCGAATAATAGCGTATCAAAAACTATTTCTCGATCCTATTAATTCCTCCATCGATCCTATAAAGGTACCAGTTAAAGATTTAAGTAGTCGAGAATCTAATTTATTGACTTCCGAAATTATTATTAACTTTTACTATTATTATTATTATTATTAATGTTTTTTGTGGCTGCGATCGTTGCTGTATTATATAATATGTAGACTGTGGATAGACACCGTGCTTTTTCCAGGAATCGGGGCGGTTTAGCTCTATTTACAGAGTCCAAAAAAAAAACGTTCGGCGAACCTTTAACAATGCATTTACAACAATTGAACAATACGCGGCACCGTCTGGATCCGGACTTTAAAATATATGTATATTTTCATAAAAAAATAAACAAATGTATTAAAAAGTACACCTTTTTAATTAAATTTGGTTTCGAAAATTAAAAATTTGGCTTTCTATCACACACAATACTTTTAAACATACAAATATTTATTGACGACCAATTAAAAGTTTCGAGTCCCGGGACTTCAGAATCACTACATATGTTTGTACATACATTCATATACGAACTATAAAAAGCTTTGAAAATCAAAATTATAATACATAATATTATTGTTGATTATTAAACATCGGAGTGATGAATTCTGTATTATTTCGAACTGCGGGTTTTCCATAACCATACGTGTAATTATATATTTATTTACATACATTTGCCTATTTCTGCATGCCCGAATTTCGTTTTACATATCTCTCATTTTTTTTCACCAGTGTCCCTGTTACTGGAAAATGGGAAATTTCCCATCGTGGGTTCTTTTGCCGTATGATTCAATTATTGGAATTTTAATACACACGACCATTCGCAAGAGAACCAATTTAATTTTTTTTTCTTTTTTACCGTATAAACGCATGTACATACATTTACTTTTAAATTGTGAATATATTTAACAAAATAAATTCCAGAAGATTGGCATGGTATAGCTATTGCATACCAGTAGATATATCGTGGGTTCAAGGGTTACGTTGCTGGTAAGGTCTTGTGGTTATTGGGAAAGCACATATCGACTGTCTCCTGTTAGATTTTTCTAGCTTTAACTCTTGAGGGTGATCCCATGTATGTATTTGTATACTCCCCCCTCATTTTCTCGCAAATTCGATTTATAAGCATCTAGAATTGGTTAAATATTATAAAAAGCTATCTACATAAAGTATATTTCGCAAGTTTAATGTGTATCAAAAATTTGTTGATTGTCCATAGATGTCTCCATTTTTACTTACCTCTTATTAAGTTCACATGGTTTTCGTATTCCATTGTATTCTATGTACTATATATTATTAGTGTTGTGCCCGTTGATTTCAACGGGTGGTTTCGAAAATGAATTGAAACACGAATAATAAGAAAGTTATATGAAGTATATTGTATAATGTAAGGTAATTTATAGGCGCACACGCACGTGCATAATATTAATCGTAATAAAAGTGGCATATTATACACTTAGCAATCCAACTCTAAGCTACCTAAAAGAAGATTATACACATGGAAATCCCCAATAGACTGTCCTGATAATATTGTGCGAAACCAAATTGACTTTATTTTGATAAACAGTAGATTTAAAAATAGTATAAAATCGGTGAAAACCTACCCTGGTGCAGACGTGGCATCCGATCATAAAATACTTTGTGGGAAATTGAAGATAAGACATGAAAAATATTTTAAGAGCATCAAAACCTAAACCAAGATTGGATTTAGAGCTGCTTAAAAATCTTACGATCCACGAACAATTTACAAAATATCTCAATAAAAATTTTAAACAAAAATGTATTGAAGAAAATAGTAATGTAAACTTAAAGTGGGAAGGTATGAAATCAGCAATGACCCAATCTGGGAAAAAGTTTCTTGAAACAAATCAAATAATCAATAAAAAACAACCTTGGATGACGGATGAAATTATACATTTAATGGAAGAACGTAGAAAACACAAACATAATAATCCAACACAATATAAAAATATTCACCGTCAAATTCAAAGGAAAATTAAAGAAATCAAAGAAAAATGGATCGAAAATAAATGTGACGAAATTGAAGAATTACAAGAAAAACACGATGAATTTAACGTACATAAAAAACTAAAAGAAGCAACAGGATCATTCAGAAAAAAAGATTTCATACTCCTTAGGAATAAAAATGGAAAAATTAAATATGGATGAGAAGAAATCAGAATGGACTGAGTACACAAAATTGCTCTTTAAAGACAATAGAGAAACCGGTGGGCATATTGAAGATCCAGGAACGGGACCATATACATATATTGAAATCCGAAGTGGAACATGCTATAAAACTAGTAAACAGTCGGAAACCTACTGGACCGGATCTGATTCCTGCCAAATTCCTCAAGTTATTGGACGACGATAACATAGAAGATCTCACAAAACTCTTCAATAAAATATATTTATCAGGCGAACTACCTAGCGGTTGGTAACAACCCATATTTATCCCGTTGCCAAAAAAGAGTAACGCGAGGCCGTGTAGCGACTTCAGAATAATTAGCCTAATGAGTCACACATTGAAGATCCTACTAAGGATGATACAGGGCAGAATTTACTCACGGTGTGAAGAGGCGATTAGCAGAGAGCAGTTTAGGTTCAGACAAGGCTTGGGTACCCGAGAGGCCCTTTTCTGTATGAAAACACTTCTCCAAAGATGCAGAAAAGTCCGTAAACCTGTGTACATCTGCTTTATAGACTTTGAAAAGGCCTTTGACCGTGTCCAACACGCTCGCCTGATGGAAACATTAAAAAATATTGGCCTGGATGACAGCGATGTCAGATTGCTACGAAATATTTATTGGAATCAGACTGCAGTAGTACGTGTCGATGAACAATTCACTGATGAGATTCCTATAGAACGGGGCGTCAGGTAAGGATGCATCCTATCACCTACTCTTTTTAACACCTACACCGAATCCATCTTCCACGATGCTCTCCAAGAGGCGGAGGGCATCAAGGTGGACGGCGAGACGATCACCAATATAAGATATGCTGATGACACGGCACTAGTCGCTGAAAATTTAGCAGACCTGCAAAGATCTCTAGACCGTGTACATCAAGAAAGCAATCGAAGAGGTCTGCGCATAAATCTAAAGAAGACAAAATTTATGATAGTAGATAGAATGCAAACAGACACCGGGAATCTAGCCTTGGATGGAGAGGTGATAGAAAGAGTAAAAATATTCAATCACCTGGGTACCTGGCTGAATGAAGAGATAGACCCAGATGAAGATCTAAGAATCCGCATCGAGATGACTAGAACAGCAAATGTAAATATTTATTAATATAAAAAGATTACAGATCATATAAAAAAGTTTTTAAAAACATACCTCTTCTATAATTTGTATATCAAATTATTATTTTGAATAAAAACACCAATATTTTTTTTTACTACCGCCATCTATGTATAAAATTAATGAATACCAACTGTCACCGAGATTAAAAATGTTCCGACTTGAAAAGCTTCTTAAACGATATTTTATCTCTATCGTAATGGCGGAGGATCCATTTACTTATATTGATGACCAAAATGAGCAATATGGCAAAGTATGAAAACAATCGGATAAGAGGCAAACTTTTTCCTGAATTGTAATCGTAAGTGAAACGTAAAGGAGGTATGTAAAAATGAAGGTGGCGCTTACAAACAAGCATCTCAATCTTCATACGCGGTTGAGATTCGCGAAGAGCTACTGGACTCTGAAGACCAAGATGATCAGCCGCATCGAAGCTTTTGAGATATGGGCCTATAGGCGTATGCTGAAGATTCCGTGGACCAAAAAGATATCAAACGAAGCTGTCCTCGGGATGATGGGGAGAGGCAGGGAACTTGTTTCTGTCATCAAGCGGAGAAAGATGGAGTACCTCGGACACATGATACGGGGTCCAAAATACGAATTTCTCCGTTTGATAACCATGGGGAAAATAAAAGGAAAAAAATGGATTGGCAGGAAAAAGTTAGCTTGGCTTCGAAACATGCGCATGTGGACCGATATGAGCGCCGAAGAACTGCTCCGAGCCGCTGAAGACCGATGCAGATATCTTTAAATAATCGACGAGGCGGTCGCCAACGTCCGGATGCGGACAAGGCATTAACAAGAAGAAGAAGAATCCAACCCGTTCGAAATGATGAATGAATGTGTGTGTGTGCCCTGGGGGTTCGCCCCCCGGGCCCCCGGCACCCCCCGACACCTCTGGCGCCCTGGAGGTTTCTCCCCAGCGCCCCCGGAACTCTGGGGCTTCGCCCCCAGCGCCTGCGCCCCCGACGCCCAGAGCACCTCCCGCGCTCCAGGGTCGTCCGGCACGTCCATCGCGGCCGGAGAACACTCGGCGAATGCGACGATGCTCGACGCCTCCCCCCTCCCCCACTACCACGCTTCCCGGCGTCTCGATTACTCGGCTGTGATTGGTTCCCCATACTGGTTGATCGTCCGTCACAAACATACAAACATACATACATATTTAGGTATTTCAGTTTTTATATTTATTTCACAACATTAAATTAATCATGCACATTCGCCTTACAGATTGCTCGAAAGCGGTGAATGTGCCCAACAGATTAAGAATCGATACATCATATAATACATATATTATTAAATACATAATTAAACATTAAAATAAATCGAAATAACGTCTGACATCTATGGTCAGACATTAATATAAACGTCGTAAACAATACGAATAACATTATTTATTATGTAACAATACGAAATATTTATATTTCAATAATCATCCATAGAGACATATATGGAGAAAATCTGGTGAAACCTAAGAGATAATAATAACTCAAGGTTTTTTGCAATAGAAAATTGGATAAGAAAGCAATTTTACAGGAATCGTTTCAAATCAGAAAAATTGACAAATTCTGATATGAAACGACCGACCCCGACAAACCAAGGTCTGGCCAGCAACGAGACTCCAGTGGAAAGCGAACTCGTGACCTCTAGCACGAGAGAATACAACACTTACCACTAGACCACGCTGTACATAGATATTTAGCACATAGAATATATATTATTATTCTATGTACTATGTATTGTATGTTATATTAAAATAAAGTTCGGGTGTGACCGACCCATGACTTTATCTATGTATTTGAGGAATCTAAGAAGGGTACAAAACAAAATTACAAAATTACGTACATACAGATTTAAAATACTAATAACTATGTATGATAGCGATACAAATTGAGCGCAAATGTATGGAAACTTGCACAAGACAAAATTTCTACTTCCGGTAGTCGGATTTTGTTCAAATTTTTTTAATACTTAAAATAACTATCAGTATTAATACACATTAAATATCAATAAAATAAAAATAATTTAAAAGGTCAAAATAAAATAATGAAATATTGTTTTTAAAAAAAATACTACTTCCGGTTTACGAATTCTAACCAAAACGTTAGCAGCTCTAAGTTAGCACATAAAGAGTACAAATATAAATTTTCAGCTTAATACTTCCAGGGGTGTGGGCAGAGTAGTGGGCACAACATTTTTGACCTTTCTTAGAGGAAAAAAATCCCACTTCCTGTTTATAAAATTTAATGATTTATTTTTATTTTTATCACATTGATACAAAAATTATACTTGAATTTTTTTGTGACGAGCACGCGTGTTTATGGGGTCGAAAAAAATAGTGAAAGAAAAATCGGACAAGAGTAAACTGCCACTTTCGGTTGACGGATGCTTACCAAATTTTATAAATAACTTGGTATTATACTTAAACTTCTAGATATGAAATTTCAGTTGAATAAATCAAACGGTTTCTGAGAAAAACATAAAAAACCTCGATTCTATAGAGTAAAAGTACTATTTCCAGTTCAGATAAAAATATTTAAAAATATATAGTTATAAAAATTATTATTTCTAGTACATGTCAAAAAATTTCAGTCCGATTCAGTTAGTGGTTTGGGAGATAATTGAATTCAAAAACTTAAAAAAAAAAAAGAAACCTATAAGGGAGGTACCATTTCCAGTCAACTTAAAAATTTACGTCATGTCGATAAGAATTTCAGTAACTGATACTAAGTTTCAGTTTAATAGGACTAACGGTGTTCAAAAAATCCCCAAAATACACAATCAAACACACACACACACACGCATTGTTTTCTAGATCATGAAAACGTGATCAGTAATCGATTCTGAGTGAATCAGTCAAAATCTCGAGTTCGACTTTTCGCATGATCACGAAACTTCACCTATGCATTGTTACTACGTCGTACTAACCATATTTGTCGCCTTGGGGTCATTCCTGTCATGGCACATTGTATGTATGTAAGTAAAATAAAATAATAATAGTATATATCAGTGTCTCATATGTCAGTTCAAAGTTTTTATTTTTACATCGCCAAAACCTACGAATGTTATTATTTTCTCGTTGTGCTTGTTTATATGTTGTTTTTTTTTTACTTTATTTTTATTGCGAAAAGTTCTACAACGACCCGACAGCTACGTGGTCGTTTTACAAAGTCCATACTGTCAGCGGTTGTCAACCATGTCGAAATTTTAGATCGAAATGTAAAATCCTGTGTTAAATTTCGCGAGTATTGCAATTTCGCGGATCGTCGGAAAAGAGCGAAAGAGAGAGAACGCAGACGGCGCTGGGAAAAATGAAAAATGCGTGCGTAATTGTAGGCGGAAGGACACAAATTGCGAATTAAATTCAGAATATTTTCCGGGAAACGTTTATTTAATTAACGAATGGAAAAAATAATAATAATAAAATGGAAATATGACGTAGACAGAGGAAAAAATATAACCATGTTAATATAATAAAAAGGAGGCTCAAAGAAAGGATGAAAATAATATTTTCACAGTACATATGCACATTGTAGAAATATATTAATAAGGGTTTATTTATACCTTATAATAAATCAATTGGCAATATCCCTTCTTCATTATATTATTGTATGTAACATACGAATTGTGTATAAATATAAAATCAATAATATATATGTACACATATGTATGTATGTAAATATAAATTTCCGAAACTGTTGTTTCTTGTGTGTGTATGTGTGTAAATGTGTAATCATTGATAGTCCTATCAACCTAAAAAATACTATCGGTTACTGAAATGCTTATCAATACGAGGTAATTTTTAAGTTGACTGGATGTGGTACCTTTCCTTATACATACATGTACATGTCCTATTTTTTTAGATCAACCGGAAGTGGCAGTTTACTTTTGTTCGAGTTTTCTTCCACTCTTTTTTTCGACCCTTTAAATATATGTGCTCTTCACGATCAGTATAATCCTTATATTAATTGCATGTGAATAAAAAATAATTTAAAATTTTTATTAACCGGAAGAGGGATTTTTTCCTCTAAGAAAAGTCAAAAATGTTTTTTCCACAGTGCTGAACGTATCGAGTTGAAAATTTAAATTTGTATTCTTTATATTTATATTTAGAAAGGATAAGGTTTTGATTAAAATAAGTAAACCGGAAGTAGTAATTTTTTTTAACAATATATTTCATTATTTTATTTTTACGTTTTAAATTATTTATCTTCTTTATATTTTACTAGCTTTATTACCCGGCTTTGCCCGGGATGTATAAAAAAAAATAAAAAAATGTTAAAAAAACAATCAGAAAAAAAAATTAAATAAAAACAAAAAAAAAAAAAATAAATAAAAATTGATAAAATGCCCTCCTGAACCTTTGCCGTCTAGGGCTACGCCACCTGCGCCCCCCTGAGCATTTGCCGTCTAGGGCTACGCCACCTGCGCCCCCTTGAGCATTTGCCGTCTAGGGCTACGCCACCTGCGCCCCCCTGAGCATTTACCATATAAGGCTCCGCCCCCCTAAACCTTTGCTGTCTAGGGCTACGCCACCCGCGCCCTTCTGAGCATTTGCCGTCTAGGGCTACGCCCCCTACGCCCCCTTGAACCTTCGCCGTCTTGGGCTACGCCACCTGCGCCCCCCTGAGCATTTTCCGTCTAGGGCTACGCCCCCTGCGCCCCCCTCAACTAAATCGAACCAGCGCTAAAATCGAATCGGCGCCTATGAATCGAAAAAAAAATAAATCGAATCATTTGTTCGATGACGTCACGGATCTACGAACGAACGAACCAAGGATACATACAAAGTCTCTTTCCAAATTATATATTAAGAAGATAGCTTTATTACTCTAAAAAATAAAAAATAAATTAATAAAATTAAAAAAAAAAAATTTAAAAAAATTTAAAAAAAATTTAAAAAAAATATATAAAAAAAATATTTTTATTTATCTGCGCCCCCGACAGGCGCGAGTCTCTATGGGACTGCGCGCCTTGTGACGCCCCCAACAGGGGCCCCATTGGGCTGCACCCCTTGCGGCGCCCCAGCAGGGGCCCCATGTGGGCTGCACCCCCTTCGGCGGGGCCCCATGGGTGCTGCGCCCCCTGTGGCGCCTTTGTCGGGCCCCCATGGGGGCTGCGCCCCTTTTGGCGGACACTGCGGGGACTTTGAATCGAAAAAAAAATAAATCGAACGTGTTATTTCCACCCAACGATGCACACAACCAACGATCGATGGTTGATGGACGTAACTATGACCACACAAATAAAGACGACCAACCATGACGTCACAAACATTAGTGTTTTATATAGTAGATGCTTATAATATTTTTAGTGATATTGAGTAATAAAAAACTACTGAACAAAATTCGACAACCGAAAGGAGACCTTGTGTGAGTTTCCTATCAAGCTTGTATCGAAAATGTTTTCATAGCCGTTATGTGTGAACGAGCATGTGCGTCATTATTGAATTTCGTTTTTCATACTTCTTATATTCCTCAAATACATGGATAAAGTCATGGGTTGGTCATACCCGAATTGTTTTTGTAAGCTTTTATCACTCATATGTTTTATTCGAATTTTTTACGAGTACAATTTTTATGTCTTTATTCAATCATATCTGCTCGAATATTGGATAGAAATACTGATTATATAAATATATGTATGTACATTGTAAAATACTTAACACACGATATTTCAAATGTTTATTTTAGAAAAATATTGTTGATCTTTAACATTTCCTCGAGTGCGTGGAGATCGAGTAGAAAACTATGTAACGATCCATCCATTAGTGGAGAAGGTCCGGTCTGGTTATGATTCAAGTACAGCGGGATGCACTGGCATATTTGAGCCAGGAATATTGTAAAATCACGGGAACGGAAAGTTAGCCAGCGCGTCATGGACAGCCAGACAAACATTAAACAATGTTTCAATCGAAAAGTTTTAACGCACTTGCAATTTAGTTGAATTTAATTTATGACTTCACCGAACATCCATAATAGAAATATTTTCCATTCCTGTATTCGAAAATATAATCTTAAGTTTAGGGAAAAAAGATTTTACATATAGGAAATAAATATATTGTAACGTACGCCGCGGATTAAGCGAATAGAATCCCAGAGACTGTGACCGTTCAAAGATTATCTGTAACGGATATCTGTTAACGGATTAACTAAATGCATACCGTGCGACTGGTATAAGTGGGTTTTAAGGATTAGCGACAAGCTAAGTGCATGAAACAATGATTGCACTTCTCATACCGTGGGAATACATATCCGAATACGTGACTATACAGTAGGTAAACAGATTAGACGTCCTGAGAGACCGTGAGACCGGTGTAAGTGGTTTTAGGGATTAGCGACAAGCTAAGTGCATGAAAGCTAAACAATGATTGCACTTCTCATACCGTGGGAATACATATCCGAATACGTGACTATACTGTAGGTAAACAGATTAGACGTCCTGAGAGATCTACCCCTTATAAGGCGGTACGTAGGCGATATCAGGTCATTCTGGACGGAGCAGTGACCGTGCGTGTATCTCCTGAATCATCAATAAATGCTGTGAAACGACTGTTGGCCTTTAACTTGGATCCTCCACCCACCCCTACGCAAAAATATTATAATTTATGAGTTGACCATTTTAAATTGCAAGTGGTAAAATCGGACCGAGTTTCGACTGGAGTCACTAAATTTGAACGTAATTTATAAGTAAATTTTAATTTATTGAAGTCTAGATGACGTATGGCACATTTTTTTTATTTTAAGCCAGTAAACAAGTTTTTGAACGCGTCTTTTGTGTTAAATACATATGTATATTGATATTTCTTTGCAAAAACCTTCTACATACACCTGAGAAAAAATTAACTTATATATAATTTCGAAAGAGACTTTGTATGTAAATATATATAGGTATGTTTATAAGTATCTTTGGTTGGGAATCGTAAACAAGTCAAAATTTCTATGACGACGAGTCGATTTTTTTTTTGATTCAAATAAATTGAATAAAAAAACAAATGAATATTTACTATTAGATTCGTTATGTGTACGCTGTTTATATTACAAATATTGAGCGAAGCCGGGTAAAACAACTTGTATATATGTATATAAAAATCAATTTTTGTTTGTCTGTCTGTCTTTCTGTCTATCACGTATGCGTTCCTATACCATTCAACCGATTGCGATGAAACTTACATGAGTTAGGGCGAAATCACACATGGTGGTACGTGGTACATGGTTTTTTTTAAATACTTTTAAACGTCCTAAAAAAATGGGCATTTCTTCATGCGATACCCAGTACATTCATGCGATGTCCGGTACACAGCGTCAAAAAAAGACTCCCTGGGTGTGTTTGGTAAAATTGTATTCTTGTATTTATCCTTACTTGGCAGTGATCGATAACGGTTTTAAGAAATATATGAGAACTTGTCGACGTATCACATACCACATCCCACGCTGTGTAATTTTGCCCTTATTTACTTTTTATTTTACATACATATGGACCAGGAAGACCTTACAGGTGAACCCCAATGCGCCTTCCTGGCCAGTTACAAATTTACAAATTACAATTCAGCATTTTTGTATATGAATCACTGAATTACAAGATACTGCAAAACTCGTAAATCAATGAGACATCTATTAATTTGTACACAAACTTATTTATTGTACATAATTAATAACAAATTATAGGTGACATATCGTATAGGAGGGATTTTTAGCCAATTTTTTTTTCGGGAACCGTTTCAACAATGAAATCAGAGAAAATTGGCAAACTCTGATAGGAAACGATCAACCTGAAGTCACAAATCCAGGTCTAACCAAAAGCATACTCTGAAAAATTCATTTTCATTCGAGGCTCGGGCCCAGGGATCGAACCCGCCGCCTCTCAACGCTAAGCAGAAGCTTAACGACCGAGCTATGCTGCTGGCTTATTGTGTGCATGCCCGCGATGGTTTCAGGGAAAAAAATCGCCCAAAAACGGGAATGGGAATGTATTGTGGCAGCTATTCAATCGAATGCGATTAAATTACGTACATACATACATGAGTTATTGTGTACCCGTGATGGCTTCTATAAAAATAATGGATGTGGCTATTTGTACATACAGAATCAACGAATTATTGGCTTTTTGTACACACAGTATCGACGAATTATTAGCTATTCGTACATACAGTAAATACATATAGTACATACATAAGAAGATTATAAAAATATTCAAAACCCGAAGAGTATGATGTAAATAAAACTATTTTTTGAAGGAAACAAGAATGGTGGAGATATTATCCCAAAATAAAAAAAGTTTCTTTTGTAGAATATTTTAGTAAAAATTGGGATTCGTGCAAGGAAATGTGAGTACATTGTTTTCGAAAGTATCTCCCAATGATGGGTGATTCTACAACAAATATAATTGAAAGGTCCTTTTGGACGCTCGAAAGCCATATTAAAACCAAGCTTCGTTCCATTCCGTCTATTGGAATTTGTATTATTGAACTTCTTAACTTCATCACATTAAAAATTCAAATACAATTTTTGGCATAAAAAGTTGATCGACTAATGGATCCAGTTCCTGAAACAAGATGTTGCTTAACAAATTAACAGCAGGAGATATGCAATTATATCATAGATCTTTAAAATTACTTTTTATTTACAAACATATCGATAAAGGAAAATGGCGAAGTCTGGGAAAATTTCAAAGATGGTAACAGTAAAAAATATTATAGCTCTCCAGAAAACTGCATATGCAGTTTTTGGAAATCATACATTGTTCTATGTCGCCAATATTATACTTATGCGGGAGGAATGAAAAATCGACGCATTTCCAGAGGAATGTTTTCATCAAAGATACAAAAATCAAGATATTGAAGTCGAATCACGAATTGATTCGAATTCAGATGAATAATTTCTCAGTATTGATAATGAAAATCAGAAACCTTTAAAGGACAATGGAAAATTTAATATGGCATACAATTTTTTATTTATTTATATATTATCTTAGCCATCAAGCTAATTTAAAAATACATCTTAATTACTTAACTCTAAAATTTATAATTATCTTATATGTACTGTCCCTCACAGAGGTGTCTCTTCGCACCTCGCAAGAATGCATCCATGGTCTTAGCAGACCTGATGCACTCAGGGAGGGCATTATACATGAGCACACCCCTGTGAAAAACTCTACTTACAACTAATTTGTCCTTATTTCTAGTATAAAAATTATATTTATCTCTATTCGTTATTATATAATCATCAAAGTACTTAGGCAATAAATTATGATTTAGCTTATAAACAAAAGACAATGTACTAATATTTAGACTAATTCTAATACTCATCCATCCTAATTCATCTAAAATACTTCCAATACTCTTAAATCTACTCACATTCAAAATGGCTCTCATAGCTTTATTCTGTATTTTTTGTATTTTTTCTAAATCTTGGCCACTAAACAAATTAAGCACAGTGGCACAATAAACCACATGTGGCAAAACAATTGAATTAAACACTAAAATTTTACTTTTTTTACCTAAAATATTTCTTAATCTACATAATATACCAACTTTTCTAGCCATTTTTTTTATTATTTAGTCAGCGTGCATCTTAAAATTTAGTCCTGAGTCTATGTTTATACATAAGTATTTTATATTTTCAACTTTTTCAATTAAATTATCATCAATTCTAATTTTATTCAATATGTTTTTATTTTTACCATTCAACCACATAATTTTTGTTATATTCACATTCAGCTTTAATTTATTTTCACACAACCAGTCATTCGCATAATTTAATTCTATATTTAAAATCTCAGACATTACATCAAAATTCTTATGTATTTTATGTATTTTACAATTCTTAATTACCTTAACAATATCGTTTATATATAAAATAAATAATAAGGGTCCCAATTTGGACCCTTGCGGTAGTGTTTCATACTCAGCTCCATTAGGTGTTTCGTACTCAGCAGATAACACCTCATCGATTTTTACAATTTGCCGTCTATTATTTAAATATGACTTAAACCAATTTAAAACTAAACCATTTATTCATAATTTATATAACTTATCTAATAATATACTCCTATCTATAGTCTCAAACGCTCGTTTAAAGTCTAGAAAAACTGCTCCAACAACCATGCTAGATTCATCCATCGCCTCCATCCAATCAGAAACCACCAACTGGGTAGCGGTTTCTGTTGAATGTTTCTCTCTAAATCCAGACTGTTCCACAACCAAACAATCATTTATACTAATGAACTCTTTCAACTGAATCATCACGATTTCCTTCAGCATCTTCTCAACGATTGTTAACATATTGATGAGCCTCATTTCACTGGCTTTATGTGTACCAGTAACCCTTGGTACCGATTCAATAGTGGACACCTTCCATGTATACGGGACGGATCCCACTTCTAAAGATTTGTTTATTAATTTCAGTAATTGAGGTCCAACAATGTCCCAAGTGTTGATTAAAATATCCAGAGTCAATCCATCCATACTAGAAACCGATTTCATGCCCTTCAATACACTATTCAATCCCCCCATTTCCACTAATTTAAACCTTATTTAAACCCGTACTAATATCAGCATTCACACTATTACGCCTTGTTTGTATTGAATTAACTATATCATTCACGCTATTGATGTAAAACTCATTCAATCTTTCAACCATAACCTCTTTATCACTATATACTACCCCCTCGACTTCTAATTCATTCAAAGAGAGATTTTTTTCCCCGGAAATCAAAGTTTTAATTATACGCCACATTTTTGTGGGATCTTTTTTTGAACCATCAATATTTCTTTCATGCCATTCCCTCTTCGCATTTCGCAATACATTCACACATCTATTCCTCTTTCTTTTATACTCTAACCAAGCATAATCAGCACTAGTTCCGTCAATTGCTTTAAGAGTCTTGAATATATTGTAACTACGATTTTTTTCAGCTAAACTCTGTTTTACTTCTCTGGTGAACCAGGGCTTTTGTGTATAATTATGCTTGATTCCCTAGGTAAGCACACATTTATTATTAGCTTCCATTATATTACTAATCATTCTGTTCCACATTAAATTCTACACTACTACTATCATTCTCCTATTCACATTTTTGTAACAGTTAATTTAATATTTCATACTTACAACTTTCCCTTATAGAAACTTTCGTTGTTAAACCACCTCTTTCACCAAACAGAGGTCCTAGTAAAATTTTAATATTTGAGTGATCACTTATTTTTATTATATCACTAGCTGTATTACCCGGCTTCGCTCAGTGTTTATAATATAAACCGCTTAAACATGACTAAGCTAATTTAATTAAAAAAAAAAAAAAATTAAAAAAAAATTTAAAAATTAAAAAAAAAAATAAAAAAAAAATAAAAAAAAAATCAAAAAAAAAAATTAAAAAAAAAATAAAAAAAAAATTAAAAAAAATTAAAAAAAAAATTTTTAAAAAATCAAAAAAAAAAATCAAAATTTTTTTTTGCCTTCTAGGGCTTCGCCCTCGGCGCCCCCCTGAGCCTTTGCCTTCTAGGGCTTCGCCCCTCCACGCCCCATGAGCAATTGCCGTTTAGGGCTTCGCCCCCCTTAGTTAATGCCTTTTAGGGCTTCGCCCCTCCGCACCCCCATGATTAAATGCCGTCTAGGGCTTCGCCCCCCTTATTTAATGCCTTTTAGGGCTTCGCCCCCCGCGCCCCCAAGATTAATTGCCGTTTAGGGCTTCGCCCCCCTTAGTTAATGCCTTTTAGGGCTTCGCCCCTCCGCGCCCCCATGATTAAATGCCGTCTAAGGCTTCGCCCCCATGATCAGTTGCCTTTTAGGGCTTCGCCCCCCGCGCCCCCAAGATTAATTGCCGTTTAGGGCTTCGCCCCCCTCAGTTAATGCCTTTTAGGGCTTCGCCCCTCCGCGCCCCCATGATTAAATGCCGTCTAAGGCTTCGCCCCCATGATCAGTTGCCTTTTAGGGCTTCGCCCCCCGCGCCCCCAAGATTAATTGCCGTTTAGGGCTTCGCCCCCCTTAGTTAATGCCTTTTAGGGCTTCGCCCCTCCGCGCCCCCATGATTAAATGCCGTCTAAGGCTTCGCCCCCATGATCAGTTGCCTTTTAGGGCTTCGCCCCCCGCGCCCCCAAGATTAATTGCCGTTTAGGGCTTCGCCCCCCTTAGTTAATGCCTTTTAGGGCTTCGCCCCTCCGCGCCCCCATGATTAAATGCCGTCTAAGGCTTCGCCCCCATGATCAGTTGCCTTTTAGGGCTTCGCCCCTCCGCGCCCCCATGATTAATTGCCGTCTAGGGCTTCGCCCCCCTTAGTTAATGCCTATTAGGGCTTGCGCCCCATGAGGCTGGGCCCCCCGGGCCCCCTTCGGGGCCCCACGGGGCTGCGCCCCTTGTGGCGCCCCCTTTTGAGCCCCATGGGGCTGCGCCCCATGAGGCTGGGCCCCCCGGGCCCCCTTCGGGGCCCCACGGGGCTGCGCCCCTTGTGGCGCCCCCTTTTGAGCCCCATGGGGCTGCGCCCCATGAGGCTGGGCCCCCCGCGCCCCCTTCGGGGCTTCACGGGGCTGCGCCCCTTGTGGCACCCCCTTTTGAGCCCCATGGGGCTGCGCCCCATGAGGCTGGGCCCCCCGGGCCCCCTTCGGGGCCCCACGGGGCTGCGCCCCTTGTGGCGCCCCCTTTTGAGCCCCACGGGGCTGCGCCCCTTGTGGCGCCCCCTTTTGAGCCCCACGGGGCTGCGCCCCTTGTGGCGCCCCTGGCGGGGCCCCATGAAACTACTCGCTTTGCGCCCCCGCGGGGGTGAATCCATTGAATCGAAAAAAACAAATCGGCGCCCATGGATCGAAAAAAAAAAAAATCGAATCACGTGTTCGATGACGTCACCGATCTACGGACGACGACGACGACGACGAAGACGACGACGACGACGACCAAGGATATTTACATACATACAAAGTCTCTTTCCAAATTATAGATTAGATTAACTTCAGAATATAACTTCTCAATATTAGTCACAACTAAATCAGAGAGAGCTAGTTTTATCATTAACTCGTGTCATATCTTTCACCTTTTGCTGAAATCCCATCTCATTAATCCAATTAGATAATTTTTTAACATTCTTTTAGAATTCTTCCAATCTCACTCAATTCAAATTCCAATCTCCAAACATAATTATATTTTTATTTACATATATCAAAGTCTTCTCACTTATTTCATACTAATATTTTATAAACCTTGCACTCTTTCCATTCGGTGAACGATATACATACAACAAGTAAAAATTTAAGTATCCCATTTATAATTACATCCACACCAATTATCCAAAATTCTTTATCAACCTTATAAATCATTACATTCCTATACTGTATTTCATTCCTTATATATAGCAACACACCTCCGGTGTGTCTAGAATTAGAATCACACTAGATCCTTTTATACCCAATTCAAATACATTATATCCTTTCATACCCAATTCAAAATCTTCAATCTCACTAGTAATGCGCGTCTCACTCAGCCCCAGAAGCCATGGTTTCTCACAAACAATCAAATTCTCAATTTCATATTTATGACTAGTAAATCCCTGAACATTCACACTAACTCCAAATGGTGGTTGCTATATATAACTAATTTTATTCCGCTTCCATCCCTCTTGTCTATTATACATAGTACATTCACGATCAAAAGGATCATGATCCATGCTCAGATTCATTCCTAATATTTTGTTCGTTCTCTCACAATTTGTACATTTAGGCATCTCCATACACTTTGTCATGATGTGGTCACAAGAACCATACTTTTTACACACCTTTTTATTTGTACAATTCGCAGCCTTATGATTATATCCAAAGCATTTGTAGCATCTCATTATATTAATGTTTTCATATATTCTGCATCTGTCCCAGTTAAGGTTAATTTTTCCTATCTCTAACATTTTTTTATAAAGCTCACCATCAACTTCTATAATTAGTTCAAAATTATTTTTATTTTTAATTTCTTTTATGTATATTATCTCTAAATAATTACTATCTGATATGAATCCATTTTGTTTTTTAATATAATTTTTATATTCCTCAGTTGTTAATTTTTTATTTATACCCACTACTTTTATGGTGGGTCTATTTTTTTTACTTATTTTCACTATATACTCTTCTCCCATTTTTGGTTTACCTCCTTTGTAAATTTTTCTATATCAACTTTATTGCATGTAACTGCGATTCCACCTTTGTTTATTTTTTTGACTCCATGTATTCCTATATTTAAATTTATTGGTTTAATTTTTTTAATACAGTCTTTTTTAGTTTTCTCACTATTTTGACCCTCTTTCGGTATAATTAACGCCACTTCTTTATTATTGATCGTTTTTAAAACTTCTGCATAATTTTTTTTTCACTTTTAATGCTTTTTTCGTTTTTTAATTTTTTAACATCTTTTTCAATGTTATCTTTTAAATTTTTAAATTCACTTTTAAGTCTCTTATTACATCAATAAATTGTTCCTTATCACTTTTTTCTTTCTCACATATGTATATGTATGTACATATATTTAACTAATTGTTTTACTGAGTTAATTACAAATGTTTTATTATCATTCGATATACAGTTGCTTTTTAATGTTAAAGTATCAATATTTTTTTTTCAATAGCTATTGATTTATTCCCACGATCTGAAGCCATTTTTATTGTACACTTACTTAAACATAAACATAATTATATAATTTTATATTTCAAATTTTAAGGCTCTTTTTTATTGTCACAAGTTCGTTACACAAATCGTCACTCACGCAATCCACGTCTGTACGCGACAACGTAAAAGAAATAACTAATATATGATAGTAATTATTTAAAGATAATCAATGCCATAAAAAATTTGGCCGACCTCATCTCACATCACGGTACGCCATCATTCTTAAATTTTATGGAAGAGTTAAAAATGATAGAGAATAATGTCCGAAATGGCTTATCACTCTTCAACCAAACTCAATATATCTTAAAAACCAGCGTACCTACAAAATCAATCACAGTTAGAAATCGATCGAGACACGGCAATGGAAAATAAACAAGAACTTAATACAGAAGAACTTAAAGAAAACAAATGCGTTTTATATGAGACCATCAATAAACCCAATACAAATTTAAAATTTAAGAACAAAATCAAAAGCAAGGTCATCCCAAAAAATAAAATAAAAACGTAATATTGCCATTTCTAACTAATAAATTTGTACTTTGCTAAGATTTAATTTGTCTTTTGCTAAGATTTAATTTGTCTTTTGCGGAGATTTTTTTCAGATGAAATATTCGTTGTGTATTCGTCCATTGGCAATTATTTCAACAATTAACAACTGGCATTATTTTTTACAACATAGGATTTTTATTGTTTTTTATTTATTTTTAATTTTTGTTAACTGTCATTTATGAAAAAAATAAACTTGATTTATTATTGTAATATTTGATTTATAAATTTACTCCTAAGCATATAAACTCCCAAAATATCAAGTCAAGAAAAAGTTTCATATGTACTGTACCTACAAATAGTCAATAATTCGTCCAAAATTTCTCTGTAATATTATGGCAGCAGTGCAAAGAAGCATCAAATAAGTGAGATTGAATCGAATCTTAGTCTTGAATACGGTTTTTGAACAGTTTTGTTGATTTTTAAAAAGTTTATACCAAACGTCACTTTCGCTGTCAAATGTTGCGCTTTTAGATTATGTGCAACGACCGAAGGAAAATTTTCCTTATCGACTTTAAATATCTAATCTTATAATTTATTAATCTTAAATCTTAATTCTTATGATCTTCTTATGTACTATGTACTATATGTATATACAAATAGCCAATAATTCGTCGATAATGTGTGTACAAATAGCCACATCCAAAAATAATCGCCTTAAAACGGGAACGGGAATTGCATTTACGTTATCGTGGCATTGCAACACATGCCGGGTTCAGCTAGTTTATTATAAAAATTTGTGTTTTTTGCATTAAACTTACTTGTCCAATATTCACATGTATGTACACACATACATACCACAAATGTACATCAACTGTTTGACAAATTTTTATTGTTATTGCCAAAATATTACAGCAACATGCTGGGTGAAAGATTTTTCCAAAATATTTACGTCTACCATGTACAGTCCACTAATAATATTTTTCAATACTGATAATATTAAATATTTATTCCACTGGAAAGATAGGATGGTGCAATAAAATGATGTCAATATTTTATTGACATTTCCCTCTGGTTTGCTTATGTAGACTTCAGTCAAATATTTACTTGCATTATATAGCCTCGCTAGTGAGGTCGCTACTACATCACAGAAATGAACCAACTTTGATAAAATATTTGTAATATTGCAATATTGACATCGGTACGATACCATGAAACTGTCAATATTATATTCATGAACTCTTAACCCAAGTGAAACTTTGCACTAATTGGAATATTCAATATGTGGGGTGTACAATAAATTTTATTGATTTTAAGCTAATTTATTACAATTTTTGTGAAATTACTTATTTTCAACACAACATTAAACATGATACACATTTAACGAAATTTGTGAGTCTGAATTCGTTACCTTCCAATTTATTTCTCGTTGAGCTCAACATAATTGAATTAAATTTCACCGTTGCGTTGCAGAGTGTCCAACGAGTTAACAAATGGTATTATAATTTGCGTGGCACGTCAATATGAAGTCCTCCAAACTTCTACAACTTCCTCGTAAAATACCTGGTTATGAGTAACGAAGTAGTACATTTTGGTCATGCACGATGAACTTTCAGATGGTGGATTTGTTGAATAACAACTTTAAGTTGAATTCTTGCGGTTAGCTAACCCTTTAGTCTGGGTTTTGAGACCACCTCCTGAATGTTTTTCATTATTATAATATGTATGTATATGTATAGTGCACAACCCCCAATTCTCGGTATTAGTTAGAATAAGTCGACTTCATAGTGTTTGTTCAATTGACATAATCCAATTTTGATTATTTGTGTAGTAATGTATAGTAAAATATATTTAAACTAGTGTTATGCCCGTTGATTTCAACGGGTGGTTTCAAAAAGGAATTGAAACACGAATAAAAAAAAAGTAAAAGAAATCGAAACGACTGGTTCCGAAAAGAAATTGATGCACGAATTATTGATGCCACCAAAAATCGAAAGCAAGCTAAAAAAAAGCCAATAAAAAAAAGAGAATACCTATAATGGGAGGTACCATTTTCGGTCAACTTGAAAATTTGAAAAAAATTGACGTATCGATAATAATTTCAGGAACCGATACTAATTTTCAGTTCGATTGGACGAACGGTGTTCAAAAAATCCCCAAAATACACCGACGTACAGGCACACATGCAGACACTCACACAGACACACGTGAAAACGTGATCAGTGATCGATTCTGAGTTTGAATCAGTCAAAAAATGCTACAAATATCATTTCAGTTGAGCACAAAATCTGCGACACAATACAGGCCGTTGATACCATTTCGTGGGAACGTCAAAACGAGTCAGAGAAAACAAATGGACTATGACTGTTCAGACTATGTCTGATGATCGGCTTTCGTGGCTTTACGACCCACGATTTGGCCGATATATTTTTGTGCTGGCCACCCTGAGTCAGCGGTTGGCACACAAACTGACAGTTGTCAATAGCGGTTTGGCGCGTAAACACCCCGGGGTTTACGGGGCCCACCTCGCCACCGAAATCACCAGCTAGAGGCTGGTGAGGGTTGTGACGATACTTGGAGACCAGCTCCAGTATCCGTCCGGTGTGCACCAGAGGAAGCTTGGTCTGTCTTCGTCCAGAAGGCAGACAACTGATCTACGCGTGGCTAACCTCAAAGGGCACGCGTGGTTACTTTGTTATTCCCCCCCCCCTGCTTATTCTCTGTATTTATATATATATAAAATACAGTCACCATACAAACAGAATTACAACCTGTTATCATTATTATATAATTTCCCGCCTTTGTCCTGTATCACACTCCCTTACGCACACTGTACGAGAGAGAGAGAGAGAGATAGACATCAGCAGAGACCAGACCGCAGACGACGACCTGTAGATCCCTTGGAGGAGACCAGTCCCGCCCACGCTTACCACGAGCTTCTCACAAAACCGACTTCGGGGGTGCTCTCGAGTTGAACATCCCTGGAGTCTGTACATTTGGTCCTTCGAAAGAGCCGGATTTCTTCCAGAGCTGGTCTGTCAACGTCGTCTAATCTAGGTTGGTCGTAATTAGCATTTTTCTGTTGTTGTTGTGATTTTTGGTCGCCATTTTGTTTCTTTTCCCGTGTCCATTGTTTATTTTTGTCGTGTCCAAAATGGAAGCACTTCGGAATACGCGGAAAAGCATTCGCGCTCGGTTAACGAGAAATGCGAACCATTTGGAGGGGGATCTGAGTATTTCCATGCTCCAAATCAGACTCGAGATAATTAAACCTCTGTTGTCTGATTTCGAATCGGTCCAAGCTCAGATTGACGAGCTGGACGAAGCGGAGGCTCGGGCCTCCGAGTCCGTCATTGACGAGTTCGAGACGGAATACTTAATCGCCCTCGAACGATGTATGGAAATGCTCAGATTGCGGGAGCTGCAACTGAGCGCGTCGCCGGTAGGTGGCGCTGCCGTCACGATTTCCGCTGTATCGCAATCAAATTCGGCAATAAAATTGCCCCGTTTGGAGTTGCCCACCTTCGAAGGCAACGTCCAAAATTGGCCCCTTTTCTCACAACGCTTCTTGGTCGCTATGGCCGGCGAAACTTCTCAACTCGCCCGTTTCCAATACTTGTTGGCAGTCCTAAAAGGAGAACCCAATCGAGTAGTCAGTGGCTTAGAGTTATCTGATGATTCCTTCTCCCGCGCTTGGTCCATTCTGGAGCAGCGCTACAACAATAAAAAAATTGTTGTTCAGTCCCACATTCGCGCAATATTGGACGCGGAACAAATTGCGTCCAATAGTTACGCAAGTTTGCATCGCTGCATAGACGATTTTAACATGCACGTCCGTGCACTGGCCAACTTAGGCGTTCCGGTCGACACTTGGGACGACATTTTGGTCATGTGCATCACTAGGAAGCTCGATCGATACACGGTTCGACAATGGGAGCTTCAAGCGCCAAAACATGAGGAGTGCACATTCCACAAACTCATCGAATTTCTGACGCTTCAGTGCCAATCGATGGCAAATGCCGACTTCGTCTTAAAAGGCGAGTCGAATCCTCGACCAAGAACCATTACGAATCCGAAGGCAGCAGTTCTGCATGTGAGGAGGGAACGCCCCTCCTGCATCAGTTGCAGCGGAAGTCATTCTCTGCTAGCCTGTCCATCATTCCGCCAAATGAGCGGTGATGAGCGCAGGTCGAACGCCATAAAACGTCGACTATGTCTCAACTGCTTGAGACCAGGGCACATAGTTCACGCGTGCCAAACAAAGCAGAGATGCTTCAAATGCGGTCATGCCCATCACACCATGTTGCATGACTCAACTCCATACCAAACTTCGCCTTCAAATAAGGCCAAACATTGTCGGAGCCCCAAGAAATCAGAGAACGCCAAACCCGTAAAATCATCGTTGGTTTTACACTCGGTGAGACGCGTATCGCCTTCTCACGCCCGAACTGTCCTGTTATCCACCGTGGAAGTACAAGTTCGCGGCGGAGATGGGCGTTCGCACAAGGTTCGAGCATTGTTAGATAACGGCTCCGAACTCAACCTCATCTCTGAAGACTTAAGAAGGCGACTCGCCTTAAAGTCGAAAAGGATGGACGTCAACCTGGTAGGAATAGGTTCAAATAGGACGTCCATTACTAGTGGCGCGGTAATTCGAATTCTACCGCGCATCCCCAATCAGGGCTCCAGTGTTGATCTCGATTGCGCAATCATGCCCGAGATCGCGAATCAACTTCCATCGCGCAACGTGTCCGAGATTCGGAGCCATTTGCCGCTTCATCTCCCACTTGCCGATCCGTCTTTCGATATTCCCGGTACAGTGGATATGGTGATAGGCAGCGACACCTATCATGCGATATTACGCAATGGCAAACGTACCATTTTAGTTCCCTCCAAGTCACGCGGTGACAGAGGAGGACGCATCGCGATGATGAATACAGCTTTCGGCTGGATATTGGGCGGCTCTCTAGAAGCGCCCACAGTTTCAAGCGATTCTCGGAATTGCCATCACACAACGGGTCGTGATCCGTTATCTTGTTTTGGCGCGAGACGTCCAGTCAAGACAGTTACGCGTCCTCTGGACGAATCGCGTATTTCCGCGGAACGAAGATTCCGCTTACCGAAGCGCAATGTACCCGCGCCCTTTGACCCTCACATCTTTCGACCTTCCCAACCCAGCTCCCATAACTCCTGGCCAGTTCCTAGTTGGCGCACCACTAGTTGCGCAACAGCAGGAGGATCTGGTCGATCAGCCCGGAGCGAGGGTGCTACCACACCAGCACATGCAGCAGCGGCCCCTGGCAGACAGGGGCACAGGAGTAGGTCCTACTACTCCTCCATCAGCAACACCAAGCGAGCAGTCCGGCGAGTAGCTCGACTGCCAGTCGAGCAGCACTCAGTGAATTTGTGCAACGGTGTGGCGAACGTTCAAAACGTCCCACATTAAAATTGGAGTCTTTAATTTGTGTTGTGATTTAGTTAAATGTGTTTCCATTTAGTTTTTTTTTGTCTCTTGTTTGTTGATTGGTGTTGGTAATGGAGCTATCAATGCATACGGGACATGTAACGGCTTAACAATATTGTTACCAAGCACTGGTGTTGGTTTTTTGTTGTTTTTTGTTTGTTTGTTTGGTTGTTTGTTTACCTTGTTGGTTGTTTCTTGCGGGCTTAGTCAGCTGTTAATGTACAGCCGGACGATTGACGGTGGACGAACCTTTGTTTTGATTACTGATTGTGTATTGTTTATGTCTTTTTTGTTGTGTTCTTTTGTTATCTCATTTGTCATTCTTCATTAGTCTCTTGATTAATTCATTTGTTTTGGAATCCGATCCTCTGGATTCCAACGGGGGGAGTATGTTCAGACTATGTCTGATGATCGGCTTTCGTGGCTTTACGACCCACGATTTGGCCGATATATTTTTGTGCTGGCCACCCTGAGTCAGCAGTTGGCACACAAACTGACAGTTGTCAATAGCGGTTTGGCGCGTAAACACCCCGGGGTTTACGGGGCCCACCTCGCCACCGAAATCACCAGCTAGAGGCTGGTGAGGGTTGTGACGATACTTGGAGACCAGCTCCAGTATCCGTCCGGTGTGCACCAGAGGAAGCTTGGTCTGTCTTCGTCCAGAAGGCAGACAACTGATCTACGCGTGGCTAACCTCAAAGGGCACGCGTGGTTACTTTGTTATTCCCCCCCCCCCTGCTTATTCTCTGTATTTATATATATATAAAATACAGTCACCATACAAACAGAATTACAACCTGTTATCATTATTATATAATTTCCCGCCTTTGTCCTGTATCACACTCCCTTACGCACACTGTACGAGAGAGAGAGAGAGAGATAGACATCAGCAGAGACCAGACCGCAGACGACGACCTGTAGATCCCTTGGAGGAGACCAGTCCCGCCCACGCTTACCACGAGCTTCTCACAAAACCGACTTCGGGGGTGCTCTCGAGTTGAACATCCCTGGAGTCTGTACAATGACTGTCATTACTCATCCCACCATTTTTCATTATATAATGTTGTTTTATGTTTTTTCTTTATTATTTTTGTAAAAATAATATTTTTAAAGAAATTTTGCCAGCACCGTAATTCTGGTATTCAGACTAGTTTCAGCACCGGGATTCACGGTACGGGGATCCCGGGATTGGAAGCCTTAGTTACTACGTACATAGATAAAGTAACCAGGGCGGTGTTTAATTTTTACGACCCGCCCCTCCGCTTTCTTCGTTACTTAAAAAATATGTATATAATTACAACCGTATCCTCACTCAAATGCCCATTTGAGTGCAGAATTTTTTTTAAAAACAACCCATTGAAAAAATTATAGACATGAATGATGCCGAAATCGAATCATCTAACAAAATTTTCAGAACTATATTATATTGAAAAAATAAAAAGCTTTACTCAGTCCATTTTTATTGACTTTTCAAGTTAATTAGCATTTGATTTTTTTATAAATATTTGTACTACCAAATGTCAAATCGAGAGTCTGCTCACAATATTTGGTATACAAAATTTTATATGAATTATAAGCAAAAATATTTTTTAATTGTACTCAAAAAACTATTTTTATATCAAAGTACCAGGGCGGTGACCTGGCCCGACTACACCACTGGTTGTATCATACATATAACGTAATACAATAATAAGTCAACAGTTTGCCTAGAGCAGTCGTATGTGTCTCACTCGTTTCGACACTCATTCATTATGATTAAGTTATTCTACAATATTCTTATAGTGTCTAGTGCTATATCTTTTATGACAACGACGGCAAATTCTGGAATCATCAATGTCTTTTGCTATTACGACAGTCGGACTTATTATAGGGAGCGTGAGTATTCCTTCATCAAATTATCGAATAAATACGTATATATGTGTGTATGTATTATGTATGCCAAATTTCTAGAACAATCAAAGCCTATATAAAAATAATACTTTTATAAATTTTATTTTATAAAAAACACAATAAAACAGTTCAATTTTTGATATATTAAGTATGCAAGATATGTATATATGTACATGCATACATACATCCATATGTATGTATATACAATATGTACATAAGTTATACGTTATTGTATGTATGCGAATATACATTTAGCGTCTTAAATATTATACAATTTACTATTATTATATTAAAGATATAAAATAATGCTGGGTTTTGAAAATTTATCAACAACTTTAAGTAATTTGACCTTTTTGTATAATATTTCAAAATTTATCTTAGTATTTAAGATAAACAGTCGTAATATGTAAGTTGCTAGGTAGCATAATAACTAGCTGGTTCGTTGTTTTGCTCGTCCGCTATTTGGATGCTTTTTTCGTAAATATTGTCGGTTAATGGTGTCGTGCTTTGCATATTGTGTAGAGTTATTGGTGTTGCTTTAATTTTTGATTAAAATTTTTGCAATTGTGATTAAATACAGTGGTTAAACTGATTTCTAAGGTTATATTTTAAAGATAATTTTCACTTGAAAAAAAAAAAAAAAAAAGAAGAAGAAAAAAAAAAAAAAAAAAAAGTTCTTTTGTTTCTTCAAATAATATTCGTTTGGCAACGAACGTGATCAAACTGATTTCTGAAATTATATATTAACTCTCGAACCCAGAGCATATTTACAATATTACAGCATAATGCAACATTGTTAAACAAAAAACTATTTATTTCATACATATTTTTGTGCGAAATTTTGAGAATATTCTCTTATTTAAATTATAAATTGTGACGCTAATAACTAATAATACTTAACAATGATTTGCTATAAATGCAAAAGTGTTGTGTTGTTGACTAATTATGTGCTGTGCGAGCTTTGTGAAGAACCTTTCCACCATGATTGTGTGGGGATTTCGGAAACAAAATACAAAAAAATGACGTCAAAGAATAAGGAAAAATGGCGATGCGTTTCTTGCCGTATCCATCCTAACCCCCTTCCGCCGTCTCAGTCCTCATCACTAATGCTCAGTTCTCAAGATTCAGTCATCAGTCCTCAGCCATCTTTATTTGATATACTTAATGAAATTAAATGCTTTCGAGCAGACTTTAATACCATGAAAAATGAGTTTGAAAACATAAAATCTGTAATCACAGACATAAACAATAAATTATTCACAATAGAGGCTAAGTCTGATGAATTTGATGGGAGACTAACCACTGCTGAAAAGAAAATTTCCTGCTTTTCTGATGTAAATAAAGGTTTAATTGAGGCGCAAAATACTATTGTTGAACTGAAACAAGAAAACAATCTGCAAGATCAATTCTCTAGAAAAAACAATGTAGAAATATCCGGCATACCTATGAAAAAGGGTGAAAATCTAGTGTCTATATTATATGACTTATGTGCTGTCGTGGGTCACAAATTGTGCGACACAGATATTGACACCATACACCGTGTGCGGCCGTACCCGTCCCAGGGCGTTGCAGGTTCACAGCAACAGCAACAGCGAGAGGGCAACAGCGATGTGAGTGTGCGCACGTCATCAGTGGTCGTACGGTTCACTCAGCGCCGTCGTAAGGACCTGCTGATGGCGGCCGTGCGCGCCCGCCGCGGCATCACCACCAACGACATCAATATTCCAGGCCCGCCCACCACCCTATACGTAACGGATCACCTTACACCAACGAATAAATTATTATTGAAGCGAGCACGCCAATTGAAAACTGAATATAACTACGCCTACTTGTGGGTTAAAGATTGCAAGATCATGATTAGAAAAAGTGCGAGCTCCAATATCATACAAATCTCAAAAGAATCAGATCTTTGCAAAATCAAATGACTAAGTGCAATATTAAATTTTAATAACCTAATAATTATCTATGCATTTATTGTCTACTGGTCTGCATCACATATTATAATGTATGTGCAAACAATTATGTACGTATGGCTATATAATTTATTATTTTTATTATTACTATATAACTATGCTATTTACATATATTTTACTCATAAACTAAAAAAGGTACGAGTTCGTTTTTATATTTGTGTCCATGTATACCTTTGCATTTCAACTGGTATCACCAAGGATGGTTTGCTTAATAATTCCATATCTTTATCTGTGTATGCAGTTATGTGTATGTTTATATGCATATATCTATTTTCATTTATGCATATGGATATTTATATTTATATCACTACGTGCTCTATCTACTTCCTTTTTTACAATGTCTTCTAATCGTCTTGTCATTTATTATCAAAATGTCAGAGGTCTCCGAACTAAATCTGACTCTTTTCTTCAAAATGTATTAGTTAATAATTATGATATTATCTGTCTATCAGAAACTTGGCTAAATGACTCATTCAATAATAGTGAGTTTTTTGATGCCAGATATCAGGTGTTTCGACGTGACAGAGATTATTCTCTTCATAACCAAATATTTGGTGGTGGTGTAATCATAGCTGTGAAAAATAATCTACCCTCTGTCATTCAAAATAATTGGTTAACTTCCACAGAAGACCTTTGGATTACTATTACCACTAAATTTTTTAAACTAAATATCTGTACTGTCTATATTCCTCCTGGTAATTCTCACCAAACTCTATTAGTTACCCATTTAAATAAAGTATCTGATCTAATAACCAATTATCCAGAGGATCGATTCATTTTACTCGGTGATTACAATCTTCCCACTATTGATTGGACAAAATACGACTCAAATCTGCATCTATTTCCTTCCAATTGTATTAATTTTTCTTCCCTTTCCTTTACTCAATTCTTATCTTATAATAAACTTTATCAATACAATTATTTGTCAAATACTAATAATCGTATTCTTGACCTAGCTATTAGTAGTTTCCCCTTATATATTTCTCGTGCTGACTCTACGCTAATCCATGAAGATTCTCATCATTTATCCTTTTGCATCTCAATAATTTACAACAAATCTTCACCCTTGAATTATAATTATAATAAAACTTTCCTCTTTAGAAAAGCTGACTATGCTACAATTATTCCAATTTTAAGCGATATCAATTGGAATTCACTTTTGTCCAATTTAAATATTGATTTAGCTTGTAAAAAATTTTACGATACCTTACAAAATATTATTGAATGCCACGTCCCTTTTACTCTTAAATCTAAGCGTACCAAATATCCCCCTTGGTTTACATCGTCTCTTATTAAAATAATAAAAGAAAAAAACAAATTCCATAAAAAATTTAAAATTTATTCAAATCCCTTAGATTATCAAAGTTTTTCACTATTAAGAGCTCGAATTAAAAAATATTCTTTAATCTGCTTTAGAAATTATATTTCTCTTATTCAAAATAATATTAAAACTAATCCCAAATCATTTTGGTCATATATAAATTCAAAAAAAAATACCTCCTCTTCATATCCTTCCGTAATGTATTATGGAAATAAGTCGGCTTCACATGGTTCTGAAATCTGTACCATTTTTGCTGACTATTTTGACTCCACTTTCAATAGTGATTCTACCATTAACCTTTCTATCTCTAATACAGATACTTCTTCTTGTAACTTATCTACTTTTCATTTTGACTTATCTACTGTACTCAGTCACATCAACTCTCTCAATGTTAATCTTGGTGCGGGTTGTGATGGTTTGCCTTCTTTTTTCCTTGTTAAATGTGCTGTCCCATTATCTCTTCCCATAACAATCCTTTTCAATCTTTCTATGTCGAACGGTAAATTTCCTGACTATTGGAAATTATCTTACATCACCCCTATTTTTAAAAAAGGTGATAAGAATCTTATTGAGAATTACCGTCCTATATCTAAACTATCTGTCATTAGTAAAATCTTTGAAAAAATTATCTATAATTTCCTTTTCTCCAATTTCAAAAACTACATTATACCTGAACAACATGGTTTTTTTAAGGGGAGATCGGTAGAGACTAACCTGCTTAATTTCACTAGTACTCTCACATCTTATATGGACAAACGAATCCAAATAGACGTCGTTTATACGGATTTCTCTAAAGCTTTTGATAAAATCAATCACAACCTTTTACTCAATAAACTTTGGTCCCTCGGAATCCGAGGTAATTTATTTCGTTGGATCTCTTCGTATATACTAAATCGTCACCAAATCATAATTCTCAATGGTTTTAGATCATCACTTAGACATATTCCTTCCGGTGTCCCACAAGGGTCGCATTTAGGTCCCTTATTCTTTTTACTCTATATTAATGATATCTCATACATCTTCAAACATTCCTTTATACTTCTTTACGCTGATGATTTAAAAATTTACAAACCTATATACACCATAGACGATTGTCATAAGATACAAGAAGATCTAGATAGATTCTCTATATATTGTTTAAATAATGATCTTTTTATTAATCTAGAAAAATGCTCTATTTTAAATTTCACTAGAAATAAGTCAATTATTACTAATCAATATCAATTAAATCATTCAATCCTTAACACGTCATCTTCTATTAAGGATCTTGGTGTAATACTCAATAATAAACTAGATTTCTCTGAACATATTTCTTTTATTACCAACAAAGCATTTAAATCTCTTGGATTCCTACTCCGCTCAACAAAACCCTTTAATGATCCTTATGTACTAAAATTACTTTATTTTTCCTTTGTAAGGTCTCACCTTGAATTTGCCTCAATTATCTGGTCACCTTTTTATTTATCCCATATTAATTGTATTGAGAAAGTTCAACTTAAATTTATTAAATCCTTACGCTACCTTTTTCCTACCTATACCCATTCTACTGTTTCCGACATTTTAAAAATCCTTTCTTTTAACAATCTTTCTGTCAGGCGACGACATTCTGATGCTATATTCTTCTTTAAGCTCATAAATGGTTTCCTTGATTGTTCTGATTTACTGAATAAGGTTAATTTCAGAATCCCAGTTCGATACCCTAGACGCGTTACACTCTTTTCACTTGATCCTTTCAATACTAATTCCCAAAAATATTTTTATCTGCAGCGCGTTTATCGTATGTTTAACGGAGAGCTGAATGAGGTTGATCTGTTTGGTATTTCCCTACATCAATTCAGGTCTAACATCAAGAGAATCTTGACCGATTGATTCATTTTTTCTTCTATTCTATTTTTCCAATATTTCCATTATTTTTATACTTTAGTTTAGTTATGTAATGTGCTATTTAATCATATTATAGCTTTCATTCCTTTCCATTTCATTTGTTTATTTTGTATTTACCTTTTTCATTTGTTTTTTATATTTGTAAATTTCAATTTCTTCTTATATTCTATCTTATAACCTTTTCCAAATATTTTAATACTATAGTTTAATTATGCAATGTACTACATATTTTGTCATGCCTTTATTCTTTACTTTTTAATTTGTTTTCCTTATATTTATCTTTTTCATTTTTGTAAAAATCTATTATTGGACTCGGGTGTTACATATATTATTTATTTACTTTTTGTGTTTTTTATACCTATCTCTGTACATCCTGTCTGTTGATTTTTCAATTAATAAAATAAAAATAAAATAAAATAAAATAAAAATATTTATCTTCAAAACATTGGACAGCCAAATTTTCAAGATATTTGTTTAGTAAAAATGTGTTTACCAGAAATAGATATGTTATTGAAAAAATATATACATATGTAAATTGACAATTTTTTCTACTTCCATCCATTTATCTAATGAAAAAAACAATTCTCGCTCCAAATTTAAATAAGATTCATTTGAAAAAAATCATGAAAGTTTTTATTGAATTTTAAGACCAAGCAAATTTGAAGCCAGAAGATTTAGATCCAGCTATGTCTTATTGCACCCATTTAATTTATGGTTATGCTACCATTTCTACTCATGATTACAAAATGATGCCATTCGATCCAACCTTGGAGATGGATCATGGAAGTGGTAATTATAGAATTGTAACCAGCTTAAAACTAAAGTTTCCTGCATTAAAGATTTTGTTGTCAGTTGGCGGTGGAGCTGATAAAGAAGACCCACAAAAATATAATAAATTGGTACACTTTTTATCGAGAAAATGTTGGTAATAAATAAATAGAACATAAATGAGAGTCATTATAGATATTTCTTCCACGCAGCTTGAGTCTACTGAAAGAAGGAATAGTTTTATAAATTCTGCCAAAATTTTATTGAAAAATCACAACTTCGATGGCATAGATCTTGCATGGCAGTTTCCTGTCATCAAACCAAAAAAAATACGCACTGCGATAGGTAAAAGTGCTTACAATATATACATAAATATATCGACATACCACTTTCAATATGAGTTTGATTATAAATAAAAGTATTTCGCTGAATAACTTTAGGCTCTCTTTGGCATGGAATTAAGAAAACTATTGGTGGTACTAAATTGGTGGACGACAAATCAGAAGAGCACAAAGAGCAATTTTCCAATTTGGTCATGGAAATGAAACACGCCTTGAAAGATGATGACTACGTGCTGACGGCTTCAGTTCTACCAAATGTTAATAGCTCATGTATGTGGGTCAATATTTACAATATCTATGTATATACGTAGTAACAATAGATGAAGTTTTGTTATCATGTGAAATTTCAAACTTGAGATTTTGACTAATTTGAACTCAGAATCGATCACTGATCACGTTTTCATGGTCTAGAAAAAAATGTGTGTGTTAGTATGTTAATATGTTAGTTTGTTAGTGTGTTAGAATTCGTGTCTGTGTATTTTGGGGATTTTTGAATACCGTTAGGCCCTATACGCACTTGCGATTTTGTCGTGCGATCACTTAGTCGCAAAAATAGAACATACAATTTTAAGTACGACTTTACGCATATGCGACCATATAATCACAGCCACTTTCTATGGTTTTTGTCGCGTAAGAAAAAGATCACGTGGTCGACAATCGCAAGTGCGTGTAGGGTCTTAGTACCATCAAACTGAAATTTAATTTTTGTTTTCAAATTTTCAAGTTTACCGGAAGCGGTACCTCCCCTTATATGTAGGTGTCCTTTTTTACGTTTTTGGAGTCAATTATCTCCGATCTGTATTATTTATGTACTCACTTAGAGTTGATAAGGTTTTAATAACAGTAAAAGTATTATTTAAGTAATATTTTTTCAGTAATATAAAATATAATATCTAATATATAATTTCGAAAGAGACTTTGTATGTTAATATGTATCTTTGGTTGGAAATCGTAAACAAGTCAAAATTTCTATGACGACAAGTCGTTTTTTTTCGATTCAAATTCAAATTAATAAAAAAACAAATGAATATTTACTATTAGATTCGCCATGCTTACGCTGTTTATATTACAAATACTGAGCGAAGACATGTAAAACAACTAGTATACAATATAAACATTAAATAAATTATATTGTATATATTATATAAATATATAATATATAAAATATAAACACTATACAATATTTCATTATTTTGTTTCTGACCTTTTAAATTATTTAAATTTTTTTGATTTTTTATGTTTATAATATTTATGGTGATATAAAAAAATTTAACAAAATCCGACAACCGGAAGGAGAACTTTTGTCTTGTGTGTGTTTTCCCACATTAGCGATCAAATTTATATCTAAAATGTTCTCATAGACGTAAATATCGAATTTTGTTTTTTATATTCTTCAAATACATAGATAAAGTCATGGGTTGGTCACATCCGAATATTTTGAATTATGTTCATATATTAAATACAAAATTATTAATATTTAACAGTTATATGTATTATTGTGAAAATTTTACCTAACCATTACAGTATACTTCGATTCATATTCGCTTAAAGACAATTTGGATTTTATTATAATTCACGGGTTCGACTATTATACCCCGGATCGCAATCCAAAAGAAGCCGACTTTGCAGCTCCTTTACACGAGTTGCATAAAAGAAATCCCAAGTTAAACATAGACAGTGTCGTAACTCATTGGTACAAAATTTATTACATTTACGTTTATTATATGACATATTCAAATATTCAATTTGTTTTTAAATTTATTTCTAGGCTCGTAAGTAGTTTCCCACCCGAAAAAATTTTGCTAGGAATACCTGCATATGGACGAGCATGGAAAATGACTTCATATAGTGATGTCTCAGGAGTCCCACCAATATGTATTGATGGTCCAGCTCCTAGAGGTTTTAATAGTTTTAGTAAAAGCATTTTAATAATTCATTCATATAAGTTTTCTGAAATACTTATATTGTGTTTGTGTACTAAAATTATTTTATATTGCATAATTTAGAATTTAATTGAATTAAGATATATATTTTTTATTATTATCTTATAATGTACATATTTTAATTAGGACCATATACCAAAGAGAGCGGCCTTTTAAGCTATCTGGAAATATGTACAAAATTTTTGGGACATGAAAATAATACTCAAGTGGATTCCCAGTATTATTTGAAAAAAATTCCAGACTTGACAAATCGACACGGTATTATATATTTATAATATTGTATTATAACTTTATATGATATAATTATTAATACAATCATATAAAATATTGAAACGTCTAAACTTCAGGAATATATGCTTTTCGTTTACCGGACAAAAGAGATGAAAGAGGAATTTGGATTTCATTTGAAGATTCTGAATCGATACAAAATAAGGCATTATATGTTAAGTGAGTATTTTTACCGACATAAATTACACATCAAATTTTATTTTATTTGTTTGAATCATTTATTTTAGGAAAAAGGATTTAGGTGGAATTGCAATTATTGATTTAACACTAGATGACTTTAAAGGTGTATGCAAAGATGTCAAATTTCCTTTAGTAAAAGCTGCTACAAATATGTTACATATTTCACGGCGTTAAAAAAATCGATATGCAGTGTTAAGGTTTGTGGAAATACAAATGTGTTATTTTTTCTTGACAATTCTTACTATAGAGAAAGTACATTATATACATTTAAAATCTTACCACGATGCTTTAGAACGCATAAATATGAGATGGAGTCATTGGCGTAGCGCGAATTCCAGGCGCCCCCCCCCCCCCCATATATTCATATTATTTCCTTACAGCAAAATAACTTAACAAATTAATAATTCATACTTTTTTACGTAGAAAAACTTTTTTTCTGGACGAACGGAAATCAAGCACCTCATTAGGCAATGATTTGTCAAAGTCATTGACATATTAATAGGTTAGAGATTTGGCTTCACGATATACTACATATGTATGTACATATATACATACATACATATGTAAATCATCATCTTACGAATCATCAGATGATGACATCATACATATGTATGTATGTACATATGTAAATCATCATCGATTCAATTTCAATTTTAGCTTCAACCCTAATATTGTTAAAATTTTTACGAATTCTTCAAAATTATTTCTAAAATTACTGATCTCGCAATATGCATTTCTAATCATAGACTGAGCACTGATAACATCAGCGTTTTTTGATTGAAGGAACATTGAAACAAAGTTGGGAGGCCAAAGAATTTTTAAAGAAGCACGAGTAGGAGAATAAATTACTTTTTAAAATTATTTCCGTAAGATATTTTAAAACATCTGTACATACATATACATATATCGAAGTGCATTAATAGTCTAAAACGGACGACCAACAAGCGCGTACAATATGTTTAAAGTAACCGATGGTGAATTTTCTTTAAAAACTTCCAAACTGTTAATGTAGACAGCGAAAAATTTATAAATTTGTAAACTTTGTTGGTTTTCACGCCTCATATAATTTTGTTTTATCGTTTTGACACTGAAAAAATATATACAAGAATAAGAGAGAATTCTCAACTATATTTACATACAATAAAACGACATGCAAATAGGTTGAAAAATAAGAGAGGTTTTTAAAAAATATATTATATTACAAAGAAATTACTGAACAAATTAATCCAGAATAAATTAATACAGAATAAATTAATAAAAATCAGTGAAAAAGGCGCGCCGCTTTGCGGCGCCCCTACGGGCGGTACCGCTACCACTCCACTACCGGAACCGCTAGCGCTACACTATAGGCCGGGCCGCACCGTGCGACTTGCGAGCGACTTGGTTGAGGGCGACCAGACCAATGTATGCGGGTAGATGGGACAAACCCGTCAACTTGTTTGTCCATACATTTTTTCGTGTCGCGCAACTAGTCGGCCGACAAAGTTGCCCGGCCCTATCGGTACCGCTACCGCTAGTGGGTAGCTACGCCACTGGATGGAGTATAAGGACGTATAAGGAGTATATATGTAGGTATAAACTGTTACATATGTAAATGTTAACCAACTAAAATACTTTATTCACGCGATATAGCCGTAACGCCTTACGTTTCAAAATATCAGTTCTAATAGCTAGTGTTTTTGCAATAATTTCTTATCAAAGACAAATTATTGACATGAGACAAGAAAAATCCATTATCCCCAAAATGATTACTTCAAAAGATTCAAAGTTTTAAAAATAACAACGTGATTTTGGTCGCTTATCTAAATATAATAATGACATCGACAAAAGATCCATCCATAAACAAAATTTCAAAATGATTTTTTTGTCCAAGACATTTATTGAACCTCTATTTTTATTCTACAAACACATGATTGGCGCATAATTGTGGATTAAATTATCTGCGGATTTAAAATTTAAAAAATGTTAATAGTTTTCTGTAATCAAGCCTGATTTTCATCTGCGTATTATTTAATTATTCATCTGATTATATTAGAAAACCGTAAATAATTTTTTAAATTTTTAATTTGCAAATAATTCTAGGAATTCGTCGATTCCTGGAATGCTTTATCATAAAAAATATATATTTGTGTCGTTATGTTGTTGGATCAATGGTCGGCTGGAGCTTTTGTCGTGGATGTTCAGTCGTTGGACCATATGTCCATGGACCTTTTGTTTTGACACGTTTTATTGTATGAGTCAAATGATCCAACATACGTAGATAATTAAAATAGTTTATTTTAGAACATATGTCAAAAATAACTTTTTTTATGAAAGTAATTAAATTGAGTGTTGTTTAATCAAAAAAATATACATAAAATATGTACATATGTACAAAAGTTATTGTATATACCTATTCATAATAGGTATGTATGTAAAATTATATACCCTTAATTCTGTTGAAAAATGTTATTATGCCATTTAATTTTGTTTACGGACATACATACATATGTAAGTATTTTTTCGGTAAACTTACTCTTTGGCCGCTGATTTTCTTGGATTATTGATTTTGTGAATAATAACTTCATGAAAATGTTGGGCCACGTTGTTTAATGTGATTTGATGAAGCACGCCTGTCCATTAGATGTCTAGCCGAGCTGCGAGTGAGGTCTACATAATGAGATTGCGCAGTCTCACCGGTGCATTATGCATAACTTGTAAATGCAATTATCGAGCATTTGTGGTGCAGTTTTCTAATATCAAACTGGTTTCAGATATTATGGTGATCTATGCTCGAACTAGTTGCAGCAGCTCCACAAATTACATTATATGTACATTGCAAAAACTTCGGGTCACAATGTTAAAAGTGGCCTACCATTAGCCCTCCCTCTCAACCTCATGTCTTCCATCCCACTCCATAGGGGTACATAGGTACCCCATTTCCTAATGACCTCACGTGCTAACTGTAGCAGTTCCTCTCGGTTTTATTTTGACACACTGGCCACTCGTAATGCACGACCTCAACGATGCCCATTCACCCTCCTTCCTATGTATGTATGTATATGATGATAACGATTCTCACGTTCCTATATAAAGTACCTGTCGGATGTCATAAAAATGTTTTTTTCGTACTGTACGAAAAATACGTACGTGCCGAACACTTTGAAACTGGAATACTTTCGCCTTTATTGGTATTGAAATTTGGACTGTCATATTTTTGCACCGTTGGTATGAAATTACAAAAATCAAATGTAAAGTAGACGATATCGCATGCAGATCGATTTCTTGAGATACGGCGTCGTAAAACTATACATACGCGTCGTAACTTTCGTATTGGTTTATTTATTGGCATTTTCTCTGAAATACTGTACGTACATATTTCCGCTCGTGATACGAAAACGACGAATGTAAAAAAGTAAATAAGAAAACCGGAAATTTTGGGAGGAATTGTCGGTTTCATAACCGCATTATTCAAGATGAGCAAATATTTTTGTTTGTTTTTTTTTTTTTTTTTTATTTTTTTTTTTATTTTTTTTTTTTTATTATTACGAAATTATGTTCACAATACATCTTATATCTATTTTAATAGCTACTGATCTACTGATCATTTTCTATTTTACAATTTTAATTTAATTTGGTTAGTAATCACAGTATTATATTATTCTAATGTTAATCTAAAGCATAATAGGTAAAAGAGCTCAAAAACCTATTTACAATCCTTATAAATGTTCATAATACATCTAATACATAATATTAATTAAAGACTATCTAAAGTCGATGACCTAAAGCAGATTGTGTTTAGGTAATCTGTGTTTATACCTGAAGGGTATAGACATTTTATTGTAATCACCGAGACTCTTCACAAGTGTGTTAGTATGGTTATTAGTGATTCTTTCATAGAATCTACTGGTTAGTTTGTTAGTAATGTCTGTAACAAACGGAATATTATATATAGCATGCAGTTTTTTCAGGTTAGTATATATGGGTGTATTATAAATTATTTTAAGGGATTTATTTTGTATTACTTGGAGCTTGGAAAGGTTAGTATTCGAGGCGTTATTCCATACAGGTGAAGCATAGGTTAATAATGGTAATATGAGCGCGCGATATAATTTTATTTTATTTAGCGTTGATAAAGAACTATGGCGATTAAATATTGGATATATTGAGGATATACCCCGCATCGCCTTGCATTTCGCTGGCTCAATGTGAGGTGCCCATCTCATTCTTTTATCAAACGTTACTCCTAAATATTTTATTACTGACTGCCATTTCAGACTTTCTCCAGAGGGGATTTTCAGATCTGAACTTGGCTTATGTTTTCTAACACTAAAGAATATGGCGTCTGTTTTGGTTTGATTAATTTGAATTTTCCACTTAGTGAAGTGTTCAGTCATTGTTTTAATTGCAAATTCAAGATTTTTAAGAATAGTGTCTGGTTTTTTGCTACTTGTGAAGCAAGCTGTATCATCTGCATATAGGGCTATGTGACAGTTTTTTGGAATAGGTATGTCATTTATATATATGGAGAACAAGAGTGGGCCAAGCAAGCTCCCCTGCGGAACGCCATATATTATTAGAGACGATAATTCATTATTTACGCTAACCACTAGCTTTCTACGAGTTAAGTACGATTTGATGATGAGAATTAGGTAGTTTGGTATTTTGTTAATAAGGAGCTTATGAATGAGTCCATCGTGCCAAACCGTGTCGAAGGCCTTTTCTATGTCGAGACATACCATTCCGGTACTTCTCTTCATATTAAAGTTCTTCGTCACGTGTTCAGTTAGTCTTGTTAGGTGTTGGGTCGTGGAATGTCCAGTGCGAAATCCAAATTGTTCATTTATTAATTTCTTATTTACGACTTTAAGTAAACGTGTGTAGATTATTTTTTCCAGAATTTTTGAAAGCGTGCAAAGTAAGCTAATGGGTCGATAATTGGCCGGGTTTTTTGAGCTTTTATCGGGCTTAAGTATGGGAATTACGTTGGCTGTTTTCCAGTATTCTGGGAAATACCCGGTGAGTAAACATGCGTTGAATATTTTAGATAGTGAGACTAAAGCTTTAAATGGAAGTTGTTTGATTGTGATGTTATCTATTGAATCTCGCCCAGGTGCCTTTTTATTTTTTAAATTACGTATTATATTTTGGAATTCACACGGATGCACCAATTTTATATTTTTAGTACTGTTAGTGGGAGTTTTTGTGATGATTTTAATGGACCGGTTGACTTTATTATGCGTTGGTATGTGATTGTAATGTTGTGTGAGTGTGTGATGTTTTTGGAAGGATTTTGATAATAGTTCTGCTTTGTCGCAATCACGCGTCACTGAGATTCCTGCATCATCTAATGGAGGAATCGAGTTTTTTGTCCTGCGAATCGCTTTAGCTAATTTCCATAGAGAGCCATCAACTGAGCTCAATTTTTCTAATTTTTTAGACCGAGCTTCATTTTTGATTTCTTTGATTCTAATTTTAATTTGATATGTGAGCTTATTAATTAATGTTTTCAATGCTGGATTTTTTGATGTTTGCCAAATTTTACGGAGTTTATTTTTACTTTTAATTAGATTTGCAACAAAGTCAGTTATCTCTAATTTGTGTTCAATGTATTGTGTCTTAGGTATGTGAAGGTGTTTGGATCGAGTTATTGATTCCGTTAGGTGTATTATGGAGCTGTCGATTTCGGTTTTGTTTGTAAGTGTGGTAGAAGTTAGAATGGTTTGGTAATTTATGTACGACTTGAACTCTCGCCAATTAGCTCTCCCGTAATCCCAACTATGCTTGATGATTTCCTCGGGTTTCCCGTCGATTGAGAAGATTATCGGGAGATGATCAGACGACAGGGTTTGAAGGGCATTTGGTGTCGATATTTTTGGGCAGTTCTTGACGAGGACAAGATCTAGTGTGGATGGTTGTGAGTTATTTGTGGGATAGTGTGTGTATGTATCCGGATGAAATAAGATTGTATCTGTTAGTTGAATGTATTTAAAAAGAGTTGTGCCTTGTTGGTCAGTGTTTACGCAACTCCATAACGGATGTTTGGCATTAAAGTCACCAGCTACCACTACCGAACTACCAATGTTAAATATTTTGTTAAGATCGGATGCCAATAATCGTTTTTGGGGAGGATTGTAAGCGGATGCTACTATGTGACGGGTGTTGTTAATTGTTAGTTCGATGGCGGTTAGTTCTAAATTTTTTAGTGGCGGGGTTATTACGCGACAATGTTTAATTGACGATTTTATAAAAATGGCAACTCCCCCTCCATGCTGTTCTCGGTCTTCGCGATAGCAGTTAAAGTTAGGTAGGTTAATACGGATATGAGGTTTTAAGAAGGTCTCGGAGATTAAAACTATGTCAACACAGTACTCACCGATCGCCGACTCTAGTTCGTCAATCTTATTCTTAAGTCCACGAGCATTCCAAGCTAGAATGTTCAGGCGCCTCCCGTTAATCAAAGACATCGAGATATTCGACAAGCATGAGTGCCAGCTCTAGTTTGTCGGTGCAACCGCTGGCCTTGGCACGAATCTCCTGGAGGATCTTCAACATCTTCGTCATAGACGCCATGGAAGTTAGGTCTGTTGTTGGTTGAATGTTGGGATTAGTTGGTTGGTGGGGTTTTTTAGGGATATTTGGGATATTTGGTGAAGGAGTTTTAATGGTCGGTAGCTTTGGGAAGTTATGATCGTTAACGACCGGGATATTTTGTGGCTGCGCCACTGGGAGTTTCCAAGGGTTGGCTTTGACAATTGATGCTCGATTCTTCCTCGATTCCAGCATTTTCAGATAGCTCTGTCTTTTTGGACAGTCTTTGAAGTTAGCGGGGTGAGATCCTGAACAGCCTGAGCAGACAGCAGGGGTAACTATTCCTTGATTGCATTGTGCGGTGAGGTGAGTGCCGGCACATTTGACGCACTTGGCCTGCCGATTGCAGTTTTTCGCAGCGTGTCCATATTCTTGGCATCTGAAACATTGAGTAATATTTTGTGATTTACTAGTATATTTAACGACACTGACCTTTGTGTAACAGATGTACCGGATTTCTTTAATCTTCTTTGCCGATACCGATGGCTCGAAGAACACCAAGTATAGCTCGGTGGCGTTGCTCCTAGGCTCCTTCGTCTTCATCTGTATGACTTTGGTTACAGGGAATCCCTGTCTGATGATGTCATCTTTAATATCAGCTTCCGGCAATTTCGGCAAGCCACGTACGACACTTTTTATTTCCTTTTCCTCCTTCCTGGAAAAGGTATGGAATTGTCGGTCTGGTGTCAATCCATCCCGAAGTTTTTTAAAGTCTTCAAGACTTTTACATTGTATCTTGACATTATTTTGACCAATGTAAGTCATTGTGAAGTCTTTTATAAACTTCTTGATCGACTCGATCATGCTGCCGTGAGTGCCAGTAGCTGTCATGATGATGGGCGGGATTCTTCCACCGCTTCTGGGGACATCGGAAACTTCCAAGAGCCCTTCAAATTTGTTTTTCTCCTGAATTTTAAATTCAGGAGCAACATCTTTCACGTTCTTTGCCGTATGTTTTGGAAACTGCCACTCGGTCTCCATCTGAGCGGTCTGAGAGCAGCCTGGTTGAGGAGCTTCGGTTGTAGTTATCAGTGTCTTCTTAATTCGCTTTTTCAGGTTGGATCCTCGCATGGTGCCAACATGTGTTCGTTTGGTGTTCGTTTTGTGGGGGGTGTTTGTGGTGTATGTTAAAAGGTGTGGGTTTTTTGACGGTATGGCGTATCGCTGTATTATGAGCGCTCGCACAGAGAGTACGTCTTCAGCACGTCCGTTCTCACGGAGCGTCGAGAGACGAGTGAGGATTTTTGTTTGTTTAATAAAGTATGAACGTACATATGTACATGCATATTGGCGATTAGGCAATCTTATGTGATTCAATTAATGTAAAATGCATTACAATTTTCATTCACACATGCGCTTTGATAAACACGAGATAATGTGAATTCCAAAGCGTAATAATACATATATGTATATGTTGCTCAACAATGCACTACATACATACATACTTTCGTCCGTTATATCAGTGGCTTTCAAACTTTTTAAACATGTGCACTACATTTTTTTTTAAATCTGATGTATTGATTTATATTAAAAACACTTTTTTTAAACAAAATAAAACTTTTGATAAATATAATATTAAAACTTTATAAAATTAGTAGTCTCTCAAATTGGTTTTTATCACTGATTAAACAAAAAATGTATTATCAACGAGTAAAAAAATGGAGATTACAGTCTGCCGCCATCCAGCAATAATTCGCTTGTTTGAGAAAGTTTGAGAACCAGTATTTAAAAATCAATATATGTTTTTCTTTGATATTAGGATCTGGAATTATTACCATAAAAATATTTAAAGTTTTCTGTATTAAAAATGTAAGATTGGGAACCAGGATACAATTATAAAATTTCAGAAAACTTACAAAATATATTGGCTTCAATAAGCCATATTACAACATATTAAGATTTTTTTTTAATGTTAAGAAAAACTGAGTTTAACATTGTTATTATTTTGACATCTTGGTCTTGAAATTTCGTAATTTACAAAAAAAATAAAATGTGCTCTCGTAATTATTAATGGCTAAAGAGTATTTTTTAAATAAAAAAGTTTAAAAAATACTCAAAATTTTAAATTTTAAAAATACTCAAAATTTTAAATTTTAAAAAGACTCAAAATTGTTAACGTATTTACATAAAAAAGACAGTTTGAGAATAATTCTAGGAAAATAAATGTTATGACCTCTTAAAAATATGTAGTTTTCGAAAACCAAAATATCGCTTTACAAAAATGCAAGTTTAAGAAACACAGATGATACTGTTCTCAAGGATTCACTAGTTGATTTGGGATAGAAAAAAATATACTTATACTTTACAGTTAATTTAAATTAAGCCCGAAAATCCTATTTAAACATTATCCCAAACAACTATTATTCCGAAGTTATCACAAAGTCTATTGTAAATTGTCTCATTTTCAAATGTGTGAAAAATGATTTTATTTTTTACATTTTTGGAATTTTGATTTTCCATGGTCGGTCTATTACTGTCCACTACTTAAATCTTTAGTTTTATATTCAAAGGTTATTTGAATGACATTTACGTAATTTTTTTTTACATTGATTCGAGAACTTCAGTTTAAAAGCCTTGGTTTTTATTTCCATATATTGAATACTGTTTCAAAATATCACTACAATACTATTATTATTTTAGAAGTTTCCATAAAAAAAGTTTTTTTTCTATTGGTGTTGAAATCGGCCCGGATACTGGTGAAAAATACCGCGCGAATAAAGAATTGCAGACGAACGGTTTGAATAAAAAAACACTTTATTTTAATATTCGGTACAAGAGTTGATTACGGACTAACTTAAATTCTAACAATATTGAGTTTATATACTCTTTAGCAAACAATGAATGTGTTGAAGACAAGTGTTGTGCAATCTTGGTTAGTCAATGCATGGGTGTGGTGGATATAATAGTGTTATTCATTAACTACGTGTGTCCTTAATCAATGGTACACGTATAAAATTAGGTGTGTCTTATCTCTACTGGTTAGTCGTTTGTTGTTTATATTAATCATATGACAACGAAGGAGTCATATGACGGCGTCGTAGAAATGACGAATTTGCGAGTACATGAGTACAATGGTAGAGGGTTGTCTTCAGCCCTTAACTCGCACATTTCCGGACTTGAGGTGACAACAATTCACACGTCGAAGCGGACAGTAAAGTGTTAATATTTAACTCGAAATGTCTGTTAACTGCAATATATCACAAGCGTAGCCCCAATGCAACACTTGCATGTGATTTGTATAAATGAAGCATCGAATGGTGAATGATGAATAGCAGGTGAATGATTGAGACTTGTTCATCCAAACATTCGAGCTTTCATCGTATATTGAAGTATGCCCTTGTATAGATGAACTAGACCAGCTTTCAAATTAGTTTCTGAATTGACCACCTATACAATGCACCGCCAATGTCCGAAATTAATCGCCAAATGCTGCTGGACCGTGCGCAAGTCTCTAATTAACTGTAAATTGCATTTGAGATAAACATTTTCCGCTTTGCACTTTACTGCATTGGCTGGACGATTTCATTGAAAGGAATGTGAAACGACTTTATTATCTAATAAATGCTGATTTTAATCTCAATCGGTGGTTTTGAACCAGCATGAATGCATGTTATTTTAGGATGCACTTATATGCATACGTCACTGTATGCATTTACATATATACATATGTATACATCAAGACATTTTGAAAACTTGGTATTACAAGGAGACCTGATAATTATTACTTGCGATTGTCTCGAGCTTTTTTCCCTCATAATAGTCAAATGATATATAATACTTACATATGTATGTACATTATAAAAAAAAATTCATTTTCGTGAGAAAACTTTTCCTTGGTATTTAAAAAAAATGTGAATTTTTAAAAATACAAATGTACAAAATAAATTTCTTCCATAATATAGCATGTTAAGTATTCAGTAACTACATCCTGCGAATGCCCATCTCTAAAACATTTCGCCCTGCAAATAAAAAGAATGCCTCTCTCTAAAATAGCTCGCACAACAGATTCGGGGTTCGCCCGGCAAATCAAGCGTCAAATGGGTTGGCAGTAGGGTTTCTGACCTGGGTTGACCCGGGACAGACATTCCCGGGAATTCACAGAATTTTTGTTGTCCCGTGTCCCGGGAATTCTTATCTTGAATCCCGGGAATTGGATTTTAAAAAATTTTGAAAATATACAATATTTTCACGACTGCATGAAGGGAAATAATAAATCAACTACCAAAAAGAATCTTAAAATATTCTCAAAAGTTTGTTGTTTAGCAGTAAGTACAGCGCATTCCCAAAACGTGGAAGTTTTATAAGCATAATGGTTCTATGCGTTTGGCCAAAATCATTTCTTGTAATTGTATTTTTGGAAAATCTCAATACCGAAGGACTTGACCTTATCGACGAATTATTCCGAGAAATGAAAATTAAAATCGAAGAAATGAGAACCTATACTGATTTTATTAACACAAATTTTAAATAATTCTAATTTTATACCGAACAAAACATTCTTTAAATGTTGTAATAAAAGCGAATGTATATCATACGGTGAAACTATTATAAAGCGAGTATATCCTTGTATTGACGATTCCACAATGGAAGAAACTCTTTTAGATTCGGATGAAGATGAAACAATTATGTGTTTGACGATGAATGAAGAATTAAATAAGGAGTTATCAAAGAAAAATATACAAAATAACGTAAATAAAAATTGCCTCGACTTCATAAAAGAAATTAAAATATACATGATGACAGGAGAAAAAACCGAAAATTTAAAAAAAATGTTTTTATCCCTTTAAACTTTCATCCCTTTAGTTTTTTCAGATACTTAAGAAGCTATTTTAAATAAGTTTACTTTTATAATTAAATTTTTTCCAGTTAATAGATATATTTTGTATTGTTTACTTTTTTTGTAAATAAATAAATATTTTTTTTATTAATAAAAAATATATTATATTGGAAAAAAAAAAGGTTTTTTACATGTGTACCGGGATCCCGGGAATCCCGGGAACGATCCCAGGCTCCATTCTGTGTCCCGGGAATTGAAAAAGTCCGGGAATACAGAAACCCTAGTTGGCAGTAATAAAAATAAAATTTGACAAAAATAAATACCAACACTGGCAACCAAATCTTAAATGAATATTGCCAACCCTAACTTACTCTAACCTTACCTAACTCTTAAATAAATAAGTATTGGGTGCTAAGATATTACGATGTGTTTGGATGGATATTACGATGTGTGGACCATGAGGAGAGTGGGAATGGACAGTAGTGGGGCGACGCGCTATCATCCAACTGTCAAAAATTATAATTTCACAGATAAGGGCCAGTGAAAATGTAATTGGATATGATTTAACTGAACTGAAATTAAATTATTTAGTGGAAAATTTCAAGATCTTAGTGCAAACTGCTTAGTGGAAATTGTGTAGATCGTCCAAAAGTTAGTGCAAACTGTTCGAATTAAAGTTCCATGTACCAAGTGTATACTATTTAAAACTAAGTGCAATTATATATTCCCCAATTTAAAATATCATACGAGTTGTGTAGGAATTTGTACAGATGGTGCTCCGTCAATGGTAGGGTCTTTTTAATGATTTGTTAACGTTGCAAAGACAAGAATCCCTAATATTATATTTATACACTGTTTTTTACATAGAGAATCTCTAGTTTCGAAAAAATAAACAGCACTAGAACAAGTTGTAAATATGGTATATTTAATCAAATCGCGACGTTTAAAAACACGCCTTTTTAAAAAAACTTTGCATTTTCACACTGAAGTCGTGGTTATCTAGGGGTAAAGTTTTATGCTGATTCATAGAACTCAAGAATGAATTCTAAATCTTTTTCCGAAATGAAGGTATGGATGATTTTGTAAAATGTCTTCAGAATTTAGCAGATATTTTTAATTACTTAAATAACATTAGCATAAGCGTTCAAGGAAAAATTTGACATCCACTGACAAATTAGCAGGATTTCGGAAAAAAATTACTCTGGAAAAATCGAATAATAGAGAAAATATATGTTTCCTTCACTTAACGAAAACATTGCCGAGGGAATTATTTCCGCTGTAAAAGAACATTTAACTTTATTGGAAGAAAAGATTGCACATTATTTTCCATCCTTAAATATTAAAAATTATGACTGGATATGAAATTGATACATTGAGTTGTGGATTTTCGTACCCAGAAGAGGAAGAATTGGTCTCCTTGTGGACGGATCGTACTCTAAAAAATCCGAAAAAAAATTTCCGAAATGACTATGGTGGAATTTTAGATTTCTGTCAATAAGAAATATCCAGTTCTCTACATGATGGCACTGAAAATTTTGTAGCAGTTTTCAAGATCATATTTGTGTGAGCTTGTTTTCTCAACAATAATTAATATACAAACTAAAAAAACGTGAAAGAATATTAGACCTAATATTTCTGAAATCTGCAAAATCCGACAATGACATTAATTGATTTTTACATCAAATAAATTCCGTTTTGTTGAGGGTAATTTTAGTTACAGTTTTTTTCGTATATGTATGAATATATATTTTCTTTAATTATTTTTTTCTATAACTGTTATTTGTTTAATTTGTATTAAAAATCATGTCCGCTTTTTCTTTAACCGTTTAATTCTGGTGCACCGCCATTTTTCTCGTGGTCAAAAATGCGCCATGACTTCGAGGAGCACTGAATGAGCACTGAATTTATTAGAATTACGCGTTTTGTATAAGAGCTTGTGATGAGCTGCATTAGGTTGATTGAATTTTTTCGATTGTGCAATATTCTGATATCATACGATGGATACAATTTTCGTCAGGCGTTCAGTGACGCCTCGTGACGACACGTGTCACACGTCTTGACGAGGGTAACTTTACGACACGTGACACTCCTCACCGCTCGCTAACGAGACCCTAACCCTCACACCTAACTTCTCCAATTGGTTAATTCGACTTATTTAAATTAAATCACGATGCCAGACCACCACGATAATTTGTGAAAATTTACGCGAGTTATAATATTAAATTTATCGTTATATCCACATACATAATTTATTTTATTGAATGTACATATTATAGATTACACAACAAAATTGCGCAATATGAATATGAAATTATTTAATTTAATATGAGTCAAATCTATTTATTACAAGCAATGTTTGCAATGCAATATTTATACAATTTAACAACGATTGGAACAATATAGAGCGAATTTCGATGAGTTTCATCAATTTTAAATTCTTAACTAAGAATTGTAAATAGGTTTTTGAGCTCTTTTTCCTATTATGCTGTAGATTAACATTAGAATAATATAATACTATGATTACTAACCAAATTAAATTAAATTGTAAAATCGAAAATGATCAGTAGATCAGTAGCTATTAAAATATATATATAAGATGTATTATGAATATAATTTCGTAATAATAAAAAGCATTTAAAAATAAAAAATAAAATATATTAACTACAATATTGAAGTCTACACACACGTACATATGTAGATATGTGTACATATGTACGTATGGTTTACATATGAATATATGTACATATCAGTGGAAATCTCCTGTTTTTGTCATACAACTTTGTGCAAGCAGAATACAAGAGACTATATATGTATGTACATATGTAGGCAGTGGTGTCACCCTAATGGTTTCCATGGGTTTTCGGAAGCCCGTTATTAAAAATCAAAAGTTTCCGGAAACACGTTTTTAAGCTAAAAATTTATATAATTTTTGTCAAAAATTATACAAATCTTGAAAATTTAATGAACTTTATATGTAAATGTATATTTTCAAAATAATATTATTGAAAAAAAAAAAATTGGAAACCCGTTGTACCAAAATGGTGTGACACCACTGTATGTAGGTGATGTGATACCGAGTTTCCATGTATCCTGCTCGCGCACACTTAAGTCTTTGTGATGAAAACAGAGAGATTTCCACGGCACGCCACTGATACATACATACATAAAACTCAAAAAATTTTGACTTAATTATTCAATTAAATTAAATTTTACTAATTGTAACTTTTCGCTGTCTTCTGAAAATAGATAGATAGAAAATAGAATAGAAAAATGAATTGAAATGTTGGTTGAATAAAAATTAATAAACGATAATCCAACATCAAGATTGGATCGGTAAGTTTATTTGATATTTGACATTAAAGTCGCTTGTGAATGACGACCTGTGTTCGGCGCGCTTCCTCGATTAGGTTTTACATCTTAATTCTGATAATTGGCAAGACATCTGCATGAGTGATATCTTAATAAAAAGGACAATAAATGATAAAGTTTTATTTGTCAAGTAGGAAAAATAAAGGATTTTTCCTACATGACAAATTTTTGAAAATTTATGGTGCCTCTATTATTTTTTTCTGTTGATACAGATGGTTGTATTTGTTTTTATTTGATTGAATAAACATTAGACAAACCAAAAAATAATAATTGACTAACATGCCTATTTTAACTTGGGCAGTATTAGCAATTAACTGTGAGATTTTGGTGTATACATGTATATATATATATATATATATATATATATATATATATATATATATATATATATATATATATATATATATATATATATATATATATATTATATATATATATATATATATATATATATATATATATATATATATATATATATATATATATATGTATGTATATATATACATATATATATATACATATATGTATATATATACGCATATATAATGCTGTGTATTTATATATGCGTTATATATATATATGCATATATAATGCTGTGTATTTCTTTTTTTTTTAATACATAAATAAATATTTAGTATCAATAGGTAACGTCTTGTGATCACCCCTGTGTTGTTTTCGAAATATAATAGTGTATTTAGACAATAAATGTTATAAACACAATAATTTTATGTCAAATAAAAAAAATATCCATAAATAAAAAAAAAATCGTTTAAACTCGAATATATTATTAAATTTTTATTTCTCCAGGAAAAACTACGTATTTCCAGAATAATTTGAAATACATAAATATATTTTGGTCATTCCAATTTTTCTCGTGCGACAGAAATGCGTTATCTCACATTATATTCATCAAGTGGAAATGACAAGTGAAAGTTTGACATGTGATCGTCAATACGCCAAAAATAGGGGCTGGGATGATGAGACGATGGGAATTCTAATGTAATTTTACCGAAATTGCTTCGAATTTCGCTTATCTATGTACATAGGTACATATGTACATATTGTATCTGACCGTATAATGCTTGTGGTAGAGCTTGAACCACGTGCGAATGACAGCGGTTCCGTGACGTTAAAAAATTGATTTTAAACGAATCTCGAAAAAAATTAATGAAAATTTACAGCATGGTGCATTTAAATTAACACCCCAATAAAAAAGCATGATAAAATAGAAAGCGGAAATTTTCACTGACGTTGAACTAAATGCACGTTCTGTATCCATTGTAAAACGAATCAGCTATGCGCATCGCTTGTTCTAGCTCGGACCTGCGAGCGATATCATTCACGCCACGCACTCTCCTAAATAAATACAATTCGATACTGTAAAAGAGGAAGCTTTATTAGAGTGCAAAAGGTTAACACGCTAGCAGAATTCAAATCGCGAAACTTTACGACGCCGAGAACTTTGTTTTTGGGGTTCGGGGTGTCGATAGTGGATATCGAACTGATGGTCTTAAGGCCGTAAGGGGATGAAGCAACGCTGAGATAAGACCCAGTTTTACGGCTTGATTTCATTGGAAATTCAATCAGTGCGTTGAGTATGTCACAGTGCCGCGATCTCCTCTCCGTAATAAAATAAGCCGCTCACACTCCCTCATAAACTCATAAATATGGAGGAGACGATGCTCTTTATACCTGTCGCTTGATTTTTTTTCCTCTGAGCTGTCATAAAAATGTGTATTTTTTTCTCGGGAAAAATAATGATATAGAGACGAAAGTGCGATAAATGTTTACGTATCGATTTCTGGGGAGGTTTCAACAAATAAGTCGGTTTCAACGAATAATTCAGTCGAATTTATTTATTTATTTATATAATTTTAGCTATTTAAAAAAAAAACAGAAAAATGTAGAATTGTCTGTCTGTCTCGTATAGGCTCCTAAACTATTCAACCGATTTCCATGTAACTTTTGGGATGCATGATGTAACTTTTATGCATGTCCGGGAAGCTTACTGTAAAAAAAAAATCGCCCAAAAACGGGAATGAGTGGCATTGCAACGCAAATAATTTCTAATGTTTTCGCTTCGCGACCTTCGTTGTTAGGGTAAAATAAACAAACAATTAAATAATTTCAAATATGTTCGCTGCCTGAATTTTTCCGACAAATGGGAAAGGGAACGATAGTGAGAGCGGGAACGGGAACGGGAATTGCAAGCGTTATTGTGGTATTGCAACGCATGCCGGGTACAGCTAGTACACAATAAATGTATGTAAATATGTATGTACATCATAATTCCAAAATAAAAAATCGAATAAGTTTTTTTATACCTAAATATAAATTGCCTGGCGACTTGTTCATTGAAACTGCCCGAGAAACCGATTCGTAAACATTTATCGCGCTTTCGCCTCTATATCATTATTTTTCCCGAGAAAAAAATACAAAAATAATTTATTTTTTTATTTATTTAATAGTTTTGGACCATTGTGGCATTACAGAAAGAACCTAATGCACCACAATGGCCTACATTTGAAAAAGATATAAAAACATGATATAAAAACAAGTAAACTGTAAATAAAGGAAAAAAGCAAAAGCAGAAAACAAGGTAAAATAAAATAATAAAAAAAATAACAAAGGAAAATAAAATAATACATCATTCAGAGAAAAAAAAAATAACAAAAGTGTAAAAATTAAAAATAAAATCCATAAATCCCATTCTTTTTTTACACTGAACAAAATTGAAATAGTATATAAAAATATACAAAGGAGAAAGAAAAAGTAAAATAAAATAAAACAAAATATAAATAAAAATAAAATCACAGCGAGGCCCAAATGGAAGAGAGTAGATTAAGATTCCACTCATTCATCACATTCAAATTAAGAAAGTAATGATGAGCGCAGGTTACCAGATAAATATGTTAAGATAATATCCGACAATCTACGCTCCCCAAGGTGGAAAATATCACATTCAGGGACAGCAGCAACGATTTCATTGAGAAGTCGAATAGCTCTTGGAATAGGAGCCATTCGAAAAAGAACTGTGCGAGCAGCAGGTACAACCATTAAATGATGATGTCTACCACGCACATAATTATTAGGGACATAAAGTCCCAACTGTTCCAGCAACAACGGGCATGACGTATTACCACGCAATAGCTGGAGAACGAAACGAATTAACGAGAATTTTCTCCGAAGTTCAAGGGAATTATACCCAAGCATGCCCAAAAGGAAAGGAGTAGGATAGAGATATGGGTAGTACCCATACTCTTTCTTATAAAGAAAACGATGAAAATAATATTATAATAATATTACATTATATCTTACAATTTCTTATTATTATTCTGTACCTTATAAAATATTTCACATTTGTTTTGACCGATCATTTGAACATAGCAAAAAACAGTGTATCAAAATAACGCCTAGTTCTTTGGTAAAGTATCTCGTGTTTAGTTTTTCTTTTAGACCCGTTTCCTTTTTGGTCCACTCAGCTGACGGTGAAGCAAAATTCAATTTCCTGGTCGGTCGAGCGCTAAAATATAATAAGATGACTGCCACCACTTCTCGTTTATGGACATTTTCTTTCCTCTTTGATTCCTCCTTGAAGTACCGCGTTTATGCAGTACGGTGAAGATGTTCCTTTAGCCCTTTATAGAAACGGTCATACTGAATGTATATGTACATATAATATATTTATATATATATATATATATATATATATATATATATATATATATATATATATATATATATATATATATATATACATATATGTATATATATATATATACGTCGTTGGTTTGGTCCGTAGGCACCATGATGGTGCTTACGCACCAAGCCAACGAACGGCCCACAGGCCAACTTTTAAAACCAGTAGCGTACAAAATATCGAAATAAAAATTAAATTAAAAAATTGAAATTAAATATCAAAATTAAGTTAAAGAGAGAGATTGAGCTAAAATTAGATCATCGTTGATGTTTTGAATTACAACAATGTTTTGAATTAAGATGATACGCATTTACAACCAGAGAAATATTATAATTTCTCTGTTTACGAACTGCGCCCCTTGTGGCGCCCCCTTTTGAGCCCCACGGGGCTGCGCCCCTTGTGGCGCCCCTGGCGGGGCCCCATGAAACTACTCGCCTTGCGCCCCCGCGGGGGTGAATCCATTGAATCGAAAAAAACAAATCGGCGCCCATGGATCGAAAAAAAAAAAATCGAATCACGTGTTCGATGACGTCACCGATCTACGGACGACGACGACGAAGACGACCAAGGATATTTACATACATACAAAGTCTCTTTCCAAATTATAGATTAGATTGAAGAGGTCAGTTTCACCAGAAATCCTGTTAAGCAGATATATCGCTCTAGATAAGCCGTTGACAACATATTTGTGCGAGCCACAGGAGGAACAAACAAATCACGATTTCTCAAGTCCCTGAATTTACAAGGTGCATTAAACCTAAATTCCTTTAGAACCTGACGATTGTGTATTATCCCATTCAACAGCTTAAAAAAGTGTCTTCCCAGTAACATATTCCGACGAGACTCCAATGAGTTGAAACCTAACGCCCCTAATAGGAATGCACTAGGATATAGCCAAGGATAATAACCACACTGTTTCAAATAAAGATATCTGAGAAACCGTTTTTGGATTCTCTCAATCTTCAATGAATGAGTTATATGGGTAGGATTCCATATAATAGAAGAAAATTCTAGAATACTACGTACTAAAGATTCATAAAGAATTTTAATCACCAACGTACTCTGGAAAGGTTTGCTAACTCTTAGTAAGAATCCCAGCATTTTTGTTGCACGCAAACAAATATTGTCTATGTGTCGTTTAAATTGAAAATTATTCGAGAACAAGACCCCCAAATCACAATATTCATCTACAAACTTTGATTCAACACCACTTAGGCGATATGGATAAATCAAGCGATTTGAAGATCTTGTCACATTGAGAACACAGCATTTTTGAATGCTAAAAAATAATTTATTATCGACAGACCAACTTGACAGCGCATCTAAGTCCAATTGGAGAAGGGCTGCGTCACTATGAGACTTAACTGTCTTAAAAAGCTTAAGGTCATCGGCGAATAAAAGATAGTCTGAATACTTAATTATTTTTGAGATGTCATTAATGTAAATTAAAAAGAATCATGCACAGAGTCGTCAAGCCAGGTTTCCGTTAGTACCAGAATGTCAGCACATTGAATAGCCGAGTTAGAACCTAATTCATCCAGTTTAGATTTAAGGCCTCGTACATTTTGATAGAAAATGCTTATATTATGCATTACAACCAGAGAAATATTATAATTACGAGCGAAAAAAACCTTGTTATTGTTTATTATAAGTCGTCACGATACACCAATGTGTTTCGCCGTCGATGAAATATTTAACAAAAAAAATGTCGGTGATTTGTCAAAGGGTTTTTTTTTCTTTCGTCGAAATAAAATTAATAATCACACATTATCCGATAAATTTTACCTCTGAGATGGATTTAATTATTTGATTTATTTCGACGAGAGAAACAATTGAAGACATTATCCGATAAAATTTACCTCTGAAATGATTTAATTAATTGATTTATTTCGACGAGAGAAACAATTGAAGACAAAAAAATTTCCTTTGATAAAACCGACAACGTCTCGGGTTGAAGCCATCAACTCGGTCACCCATACTTACACATGATATATGCTCAGTAACTGCGCATTACGGGGAAGTAAAAATAATAATTCTTTGATTTTTTTTTTCGATCTTAGTGCGTATCTACGTAAGTCAAAACATCTTCGACAAACAAAAGTCGAGGATTACCTGTATGTGATTGTTGATGATCTAATTTTAGGTCAATCTCGAAAATTTATTTAAATTGGGCATGTTCTGTTTTAACTTTCAATATTTTATTTTAATTTTAATATATTGATTATAATTTTATTTTGATATTTGAATTTAATTTTAATATAATAATAATATTTTTAATTTTGATATTTAATTTCAATTTTTAAATTTAATTTTTATTTCGATATTTTGTACGCTACTGGTTTTATCCTGATGGTTAAATCGTTGGACCAAAATCGTCGTTGGTTTGGTCCGTACGCAGCATTACGACGAACGTTATCTTATGGTGCATACGAACTGAACCAACAAGCGGTCTCTGGGCCAACTTTTTAAACCAGTAGCGTACAAAATATCGAAATAAAAATTAAATTTAAAAATTGAAATTAAATATCAAAATTAAAACTATTATTATTATATTAAAATTAAATTCATATATCAAAATAAAATTATAATCATTATATTAAAATTAAAATAAAATATTGAAAGTTAAAACAGAACATGCACAATTTAAATAAATTTTCGAGATTGACCTAAAATTATACTTACGAAGATACGCACTAAGATCGAAATAAATCAAAGAATTAATATTTTTACTTCCCCGCAAAGCACAGTTACTGAGAATATATCATGTATTAGTATGGGTGATCCAACGATTGTCGCCAATCCGTTGCGTTGTCTGTACATCAATCGAATTTTTTTTAGTCTTCCATTGTTTCTCTCGTCGAAATAAATCAAATAATTAAATCCATCTCAGAGGTAAAATTTATCGGATAATGTGTGATTATTAATTTTATTTCGACAAAAGAAAAAAAACCCTTTGATAAAACACCGACAACCGACACCGACAGTTTTTTATCAAATGTATCATCGACGGCCGAAATACAGTAGCATATCGTGACGACTTTTAAGAAATAATAATAAGATTTTTTTTCGTTCGTAAACAGAGAAATTATAATATTTCTCTGGTTGTAAATGCGTATCATCTTAATTCAAAACATTGTTGTAATTCAAAACATCAACGATGATCTAATTTTAGCTCAATCTCTCTCTTTAACTTAATTTTGATATTTAATTTCAATTTTTTAATTTAATTTTTATTTCGATATTTTGTACGCTACTGGTTTTAAAAGTTGGCCTGTGGGCCGTTCGTTGGCTTGGTGCGTAAGCACCATCATGGTGCCTACGGACCAAACCAACGACGTATATATATATATATACATATATGTATATATATATATATATATATATATATATATATATATATATATATATATATATATATATATATATATATGGATCACCCATACTAATACATGATATATTCTCAGTAACTGTGCTTTGCGGGGAAGTAAAAATATTAATTCTTTGATTTATTTCGATCTTAGTGCGTATCTTCGTAAGTATAATTTTAGGTCAATCTCGAAAATTTATTTAAATTGTGCATGTTCTGTTTTAACTTTCAATATTTTATTTTAATTTTAATATAATGATTATAATTTTATTTTGATATATGAATTTAATTTTAATATAATAATAATAGTTTTAATTTTGATATTTAATTTCAATTTTTAAATTTAATTTTTATTTCGATATTTTGTACGCTACTGGTTTAAAAAGTTGGCCCAGAGACCGCTTGTTGGTTCAGTTCGTATGCACCATAAGATAACGTTCGTCGTAATGCTGCGTACGGACCAAACCAACGACGATTTTGGTCCAACGATTTAACCATCAGGATAAAACCAGTAGCGTACAAAATATCGAAATAAAAATTAAATTTAAAAATTGAAATTAAATATCAAAATTAAAAATATTATTATTATATTAAAATTAAATTCAAATATCAAAATAAAATTATAATCAATATATTAAAATTAAAATAAAATATTGAAAGTTAAAACAGAACATGCCCAATTTAAATAAATTTTCGAGATTGACCTAAAATTAGATCATCAACAATCACATACAGGTAATCCTCGACTTTTGTTTGTCGAAGATGTTTTGACTTACGTAGATACGCACTAAGATCGAAAAAAAAAATCAAAGAATTATTATTTTTACTTCCCCGTAATGCGCAGTTACTGAGCATATATCATGTGTAAGTATGGGTGACCGAGTTGATGGCTTCAACCCGAGACGTTGTCGGTTTTATCAAAGGAAATTTTTTTGTCTTCAATTGTTTCTCTCGTCGAAATAAATCAATTAATTAAATCATTTCAGAGGTAAATTTTATCGGATAATGTCTTCAATTGTTTCTCTCGTCGAAATAAATCAAATAATTAAATCCATCTCAGAGGTAAAATTTATCGGATAATGTGTGATTATTAATTTTATTTCGACGAAAGAAAAAAAAACCCTTTGACAAATCACCGACATTTTTTTTGTTAAATATTTCATCGACGGCGAAACACATTGGTGTATCGTGACGACTTATAATAAACAATAACAAGGTTTTTTTCGCTCGTAATTATAATATTTCTCTGGTTGTAATGCATAATATAAGCATTTTCTATCAAAATGTACGAGGCCTTAAATCTAAACTGGATGAATTAGGTTCTAACTCGGCTATTCAATGTGCTGACATTCTGGTACTAACGGAAACCTGGCTTGACGACTCTGTGCATGATTCTTTTTAATTTACATTAATGACATCTCAAAAATAATTAAGTATTCAGACTATCTTTTATTCGCCGATGACCTTAAGCTTTTTAAGACAGTTAAGTCTCATAGTGACGCAGCCCTTCTCCAATTGGACTTAGATGCGCTGTCAAGTTGGTCTGTCGATAATAAATTATTTTTTAGCATTCAAAAATGCTGTGTTCTCAATGTGACAAGATCTTCAAATCGCTTGATTTATCCATATCGCCTAAGTGGTGTTGAATCAAAGTTTGTAGATGAATATTGTGATTTGGGGGTCTTGTTCTCGAATAATTTTCAATTTAAACGACACATAGACAATATTTGTTTGCGTGCAACAAAAATGCTGGGATTCTTACTAAGAGTTAGCAAACCTTTCCAGAGTACGTTGGTGATTAAAATTCTTTATGAATCTTTAGTACGTAGTATTCTAGAATTTTCTTCTATTATATGGAATCCTACCCATATAACTCATTCATTGAAGATTGAGAGAATCCAAAAACGGTTTCTCAGATATCTTTATTTGAAACAGTGTGGTTATTATCCTTGGCTATATCCTAGTGCATTCCTATTAGGGGCGTTAGGTTTCAACTCATTGGAGTCTCGTCGGAATATGTTACTGGGAAGACACTTTTTTAAGCTGTTGAATGGGATAATACACAATCGTCAGGTTCTAAAGGAATTTAGGTTTAATGCACCTTGTAAATTCAGGGACTTGAGAAATCGTGATTTGTTTGTTCCTCCTGTGGCTCGCACAAATATGTTGTCAACGGCTTATCTAGAGCGATATATCTGCTTAACAGGATTTCTGGTGAAACTGACCTCTTCAATCTAATCTATAATTTGGAAAGAGACTTTGTATGTATGTAAATATCCTTGGTCGTCTTCGTCGTCGTCGTCCGTAGATCGGTGACGTCATCGAACACGTGATTCGATTTTTTTTTTTTTCGATCCATGGGCGCCGATTTGTTTTTTTCGATTCAATGGATTCACCCCCGCGGGGGCGCAAGGCGAGTAGTTTCATGGGGCCCCGCCAGGGGCGCCACAAGGGGCGCAGCCCCGTGGGGCTCAAAAGGGGGCGCCACAAGGGGCGCAGCCCCGTGGGGCCCCGAAGGGGGCCCGGGGGGCCCAGCCTCATGGGGCGCAGCCCCATGGGGCTCAAAAGGGGGTGCCACAAGGGGCGCAGCCCCGTGAAGCCCCGAAGGGGGCGCGGGGGGCCCAGCCTCATGGGGCGCAGCCCCATGGGGCTCAAAAGGGGGCGCCACAAGGGGCGCAGCCCCGTGGGGCCCCGAAGGGGGCCCGGGGGGCCCAGCCTCATGGGGCGCAGCCCCATGAGGCTCAAAAGGGGGCGCCACAAGGGGCGCAGCCCCGTGGGGCCCCGAAGGGGGCCCGGGGGGCCCAGCCTCATGGGGCGCAGCCCCATGGGGCTCAAAAGGGGGCGCCACAAGGGGCGCAGCCCCGTGGGGCCCCGAAGGGGGCCCGGGGGGCCCAGCCTCATGGGGCGCAGCCCCATGGGGCTCAAAAGGGGGCGCCACAAGGGGCGCAGCCCCGTGAAGCCCCGAAAGGGGCGCGGGGGGCCCAGCCTCATGGGGCGCAGCCCCATGGGGCTCAAAAGGGGGCGCCACAAGGGGCGCAGCCCCGTGGGGCCCCGAAGGGGGCCCGGGGGGCCCAGCCTCATGGGGCGCAGCCCCATGGGGCTCAAAAGGGGGCGCCACAAGGGGCGCAGCCCCGTGGGGCCCCGAAGGGGGCCCGGGGGGCCCAGCCTCATGGGGCGCAAGCCCTAATAGGCATTAACTAAGGGGGGCGAAGCCCTAGACGGCAATTAATCATGGGGGCGCGGAGGGGCGAAGCCCTAAAAGGCAACTGATCATGGGGGCGAAGCCTTAGACGGCATTTAATCATGGGGGCGCGGAGGGGCGAAGCCCTAAAAGGCATTAACTAAGGGGGGCGAAGCCCTAAACGGCAATTAATCTTGGGGGCGCGGGGGGCGAAGCCCTAAAAGGCAACTGATCATGGGGGCGAAGCCTTAGACGGCATTTAATCATGGGGGCGCGGAGGGGCGAAGCCCTAAAAGGCATTAACTAAGGGGGGCGAAGCCCTAAATGGCAATTAATCTTGGGGGCGCGGGGGGCGAAGCCCTAAAAGGCAACTGATCATGGGGGCGAAGCCTTAGACGGCATTTAATCATGGGGGCGCGGAGGGGCGAAGCCCTAAAAGGCATTAACTAAGGGGGGCGAAGCCCTAAACGGCAATTATTCTTGGGGGCGTGGGGGGCGAAGCCCTAAAAGGCAACTGATCATGGGAGCGAAGCCTTAGACGGCATTTAATCATGGGGGCGCGGAGGGGCGAAGCCCTAAAAGGCATTAACTAAGGGGGGCGAAGCCCTAAACGGCAATTAATCTTGGGGGCGCGGGGGGCGAAGCCCTAAAAGGCATTAACTAAGGGGGGCGAAGCCCTAGACGGCATTTAATCATGGGGGTGCGGAGGGGCGAAGCCCTAAAAGGCATTAACTAAGGGGGGCGAAGCCCTAAACGGCAATTGCTCATGGGGCGTGGAGGGGCGAAGCCCTAGAAGGCAAAGGCTCAGGGGGGCGCCGAGGGCGAAGCCCTAGAAGGCAAAAAAAATTTTGATTTTTTTTTTTTGATTTTTTAAAAATTTTTTTTTTAATTTTTTTTTTATTTTTTTTTTATTTTTTTTTTAATTTTTTTTTTTTGATTTTTTTTTTATTTTTTTTTTTTATTTTTTTTTTTAATTTTTAAATTTTTTTTTAATTTTTTTTTTTTTTTAATTAAATTAGCTTAGTCATGTTTAAGCGGTTTATATTATAAACACTGAGCGAAGCCGGGTAATACAGCTAGTATAAAATATACTAATCTGGTTGAGTGGTTGTTGAGAAATGCCAGTGGTTGATTTTGCCTATTATAAATATTAATGATTGTTATTACTTTATCTATGTTTTTTCTTTTTTTAATGATTTTATGATTTTAATGATGTTGTGTTAATATTGTTATTATTATAAGGTATTATTACTGTTATCATGTTATTATTACTGAATGACCGGCCACAGCGACGCGTTGGAGATCTCTGTAATGTCACTGTGGCTAATATGTTAAATAAATAAATAAAAAATAAAAAAAATATCGTCGTAATTCAAAACATTGTTGTAATTCAAAACATCAACGATGATCTAATTTTAGCTCAATCTCGCTCTTTAGCTTAATTTTGATATTTAATTTCAATTTTTTAATTTCATTTTTATTTCGATATTTTGTACGCTACTGGTTTTAAGAGTTGGCCCAAAATCTTCGTTGGTTAAATATTTCCGAAGGGGGAAACACAATAGTGTATCGTGACGACTTATAAGAAACAATAACAAGGTTTTTTTCGCTGGTAATTATAATATTTCTCTGGTTGTAATGCGTTTTGTCGTAATTCAAAACATTGTTGTAATTCAAAACATCAACGATGATCTAATTTTAGCTCAATCTCGCTCGTTAGCTTAATTTTGATATTTAATTTCAATTTTTTTATTTCATTTTTATTTCGATATTTTGTACGCTACTGGTTTTAAAAGTTGGCCCAAAATCTTCGTTGGTTAAATATTTCCGAAGGGGGAAACACAGTAGTGTATCGTGACAACTTATAAGAAACAATAACAAGGTTTTTTTCGCTCGTAATTATAATATTTCTCTGGTTGTAATGCGTTTTGTCGTAATTCAAAACATTGTTGTAATTCAAAACATCAACGATGATCTAATTTTAGCTCAATCTCGCTCGTTAGCTTAATTTTGATATTTAATTTCAATTTTTTTATTTAATTTTTATTTCGATATTTTGTACGCTACTGGTTTTAAAAGTTGGCCCAAAATCGTCGTTGGTTTGGTGCGTACGGACCATAAGAAGCGTGGTGGTGGGGAAGTGGGGGGGAAGGGTGTGGCTTATTTATTTTATCAAAACTTATTTATTTTATCAAGTTCATATTTAGTGTACATAACATATGCTTAAATAAAATGAGATTCTGATTATAAAAGTTTTCACGAAGGACGTGGGAAGTTTGAAAATAAATGGAAATTCGTGATGCTTACCTCATAAATTTGTTTCATTGCTTTGAAGATTGGCTTTTTATACGGAATGTGTATTAAGGTGCAGACACACGTAAGGGCAAAAACACACTGAGTTGAACGGCACAGATACGTTCTTGTACTTAAGTTGTGAAAATCCACATGGGTTTAATAAGAAATCGAAATTAAAAGATCGTACGATTTAGCAATGACATGAAGATACACAGCTGGAAACTTACCATAAGTTAATAAGAGGCTTATAAAAAGGTAAAAAAAATGAGTACAGACGAAGAAATATAAAAATGAGAAAAATTTCGATATTTTCAATAATGATCGTAAATAAGTATATAAACCTTCTAAAAAGGTAGTGTTTGGGCCTGTTTGCGAATTTCCGTATTCATGGTGCCAAATGTATGAAAGCAAACACGTGCGTGGAAATAGGGATGAATATTGAAAAAGTGTCGAACAATCAAAGGTCACGTGCCGAGGTGAGACTAGAAAATCGTTCGTCTAAACGTGACCAGCGCACACCCTTTTGTTACCACAAACGAACATTTCATCCTATTTAAAGAAACGTTGTATCATAATTTGTTTAAACGGCAGCTGTTGGCAGGCATCCACATTTACGGTATTCACTGATTTGGATAATTATAAATTACGATTGTACACAATTCTGATATGTAGTATATGTAAAGGTTTATTCAAAAACATTTAAACTATTGCTTTATGTAATATAATGGTAAACGTTTATAAAAATTTTATGTTCTTCGTATATTTTTCATGCGCAATTCACAATTTACAAAAACTTGTTTGTACATACATATGTACCGGTGGCGTGCCGTGGAAATCCCCCCCCCCCCACGTTTTAATCGCACAGCCTTACTGACGTGTGCGCGAGCAGGATACAAGGGGACTAGGTATAAGCTTCACATCCATACGTCATCACTGGAAAACGCATTGATCGAAGATTTTTTTCTACAGGCAGAGTGGCAGTTTTGATTTAATAACAAAATTCATTCGTCCAAATGGACTCCATTCTAATTTCATACGTCATTTTACATTTTACTACTGGGCATTTGTTTTCAAAGTTTAAACGTAGTATTGCTATTCGATGAAATCATAGTACTAACATACATATGTATGTGTGTATGCAATCGTATATACCTGATTTCCGATGTGCACCTTGTATTGATTCCGTTCTTTATATTATCTTTTTATTCGTCTTTGAGCACATATGTACCTGACCACGTACATACACGTGTACGAATGCAATCTTCTTATATATTTTCAGTCCCGGCATGCACTTTATGAGAGCATCCTAGAAAAGAGTAAGACTCTTATCTCACATTGCTTTGTCAACAGAAGCATTTCAAAAACAAGCCTCTTTGAACTGCTGACTGTAAATTGTATTCGTTTCAATGAAATTGCAACAGTGAGTACATATTGAACGACGCATCGTTGCTCTTACATACATATGTACATATATCTGTTCGATTATATTATAAATATTTTTTAAAATAACAATACTTTATCTATTTCATATACATATGCATGTATGTATGTATGAAATACTAGTGAAATGTGAATCAGACTCCGTCGCTTTATATGCGTACAAGAAGTATATCTACAACTTATTTACATAATATTGGAATAACCATTGTATCAATATTATATAAATAAATTTAAAAAAAAATGAACACACCATAATTAGGACTTTTTCCTTTAAGCAGATTTAAAATTTTTACACAAGATTTTTTTAAACTTTTTAACATTCGGCCAACTTCCTGTTGGTACTTTACCTTACTCTTAAATATATATATTTTTTTGCCTTCACGATATTTTGGAATAATAAAATATATATGAATAAAATCTGGCAACTGGAAGTAGAATTTTTGTTTCATTAAAAATCCAAAACGATTGGGTTTCAAACGTTTAAACTTCTATCGAGAACTCCACCCATAGCTCCATTGTGTATTTTGTTTTTGTTTATGATACTTTGTATTTGTCGCTCAGAAATAATAATATCGTGGGTGGGAACGATTTTTTTATTATATGCTAGACATTATTGTATAGTAAATCAGTTGAATGCGAATCATTATAATATACGCGAAAAGTACATTCTTATCACGAGGTTTTCAATTACAATATTCTGGTGTAACAACCCGAGGTCTCAATGGTAATTGAATTTCGCCACACTTTTATGGGTCTACTATCATTGATGATGTAACTAATATCGATGCTACTGTATGCAAAATGGATATACATACATATCTACATATATAAAGATACATATATGAGATATTTATATGAGATAGAAGATACTTATATGAAATAGAAGGTACATACATATATGAGATATTTAATTAAGACGCCTAAGTATATCCAGCGTGATAATGTGTCACATGGAGTGTCGACTAAACGGCCGTCAGTTTTCCTGGCCAGGGTTCCCTGAGTTTCTAAATCCAGTCGATAAGTTTACTTTGCACGGTGAAGGGGCTAAAAGGGCTAATTAAGACCTTCATTGCTCTCTTGCCTTGATTCCATTAATCTTACTGCGAGCACCACATCGTCTGACGCAATTTACATATTGAAACAATCGCCAAATTTCAGTCAAAAAGATCACGCCAACATGACTACAACAACAACAACAACAAATAAAGTATAGATATATCCAGTGGCGGCTCGTGCATAGGAGCTGCGGCGCTGCACTACTCCCAGAAAAATTACAGAAAAATCGCATTTACAACTTGTATTTAGATATTTGACAAACTCATTAATAATGGTTATGTCAAATATCTAATCATTATTATTTAAATTATATTCACAAGTTGTAAATGTATACAAATGTGATTTTTTTGTATTTTTTCTGGGGGTGCTGCAGCGCTGCAGCTCCTATGCACGAGCCGCCACTGGATATATCTATAGTTTATTTGTTGTGTTTTGTAAGTCCACTTTTCTTAATTTCAAGAAATATCTCGCAAAACATTAAACATAATGTTTTGTGTTTAAGAATATTTTAAAATACTGGTGTCCTGTAATACGTTTATTCTGTTTTTCCGAGATTTTGGACATATTGAATTAAAATAAGTGATAAAAATTTGTGAATTAAGTCAAACGGAAATGGTGATTGTGGAACTTAAAATTGAAATTCTGCCACTTTCAAATATAAACGGCTCATATTATTATTGAAGACATTTTTTTAAGGTGAAATTTATATACATATTACAGTCCAAGTGTACATTTCGTTCTTTCGATAACACGCATTCTAGTCCGTTCATACACCAGAAAGTCTGGTCAGTTACAGTGTACACAAAACAACAAATTGACAAACGAACCATACACTTTGTTTGTGCAAAAACCATTGGCATAAGTTAAGTATCATAACATAAGTATCCTTAATTGTTTGTCCCATCCCATACATGGAATACTACATATGTACATATGTTTGTATCATACATAGTATCCCATGTATTATATGTATGGCTATCCTGGGCTGCGATATTTTAAAAATTAGGGGAAACGGGAATAATAGCAACATTTAAATTAATGTTGTTTCCATAAGGATTCCCTTTTAAATATTTGACGTTTTCACATCTCAAAGGTTATGACAGCTAAAAGTTTCTTTTGACACCTGGTGAGTCTATTTGTAGATAGTTTTTAGCTGTTAGCACTTATTGAAACCAATTGTATGTGTATGCACAAACCTGTATGTTTATGAACGAACTGGAGTGAACACTTGGACTGTAAAATATATAAGTATGGTTAACGATAAACTTTTCATGTAATGAAAAATGTCATTTCGTTTATCGTATTATTGATAGATTTTTTAAATAATAATGTTTAATACGTACATATTTACAATACGGGTGAGCACGGTAACAACGCAAAGATGAGTATGCAAGCTGCAAGTGAGTGCAGCACCAGTTCATACGGAAGTAATGAACGGGTCTACTCCCCCCCCCCAATGAATTATTCATAATACTCGCTGGGAGAGTGAAGCAAGTGGGAGAATGGGGAGTCTTCCAAAGGGCGGTTTAATATCAGGCGGCCGCCTTGAGAAGGGTTGCCAATTTAGCAAAGGTCTGGTCTGCAAAAGGGGATTCTTCGGGATTCAAGAGCTCATCCACCTCACATATGTATGTACATAGATACATATGTACACAATCTATGAAATCTAGCCACAGCCTCCACACCGCAGACGAGGTGTGGAGGCCGATTCATTTATTGTAGTACACTCAAAAATTATTTGACTGATATCATTTTAGGGTACCATTAATTCGTTTGTGTGTAAAGGGTAAAGATTTATAGTTCTTAAATAATTTAATCAATCTAAAATTTAAATGAATGCAGTAAATTTTGCATATAAATGAGTGTGTTCGTACCAAGCTCGTCAGTGTATTCCTAACTTAATCATTTACAACAGGATTTTCCAACTTAAGGTAACCCGAAAATTGCATTGAAAAATGTGTTATCTTAAGCATATGTATATTAAGCTATGTATATTAAGCATATTTATATTAAGCATATGTGCACTAAGCTCTTTTAAAATTTCACTAAAAACTCATAAAAGTTTTTAGTGAAACAGTAAATAAGATATGTATATTGTTAAACAGTAGATAAGATATGTTATTTTAACTAAATTATCCTTTTAATAACAGAAATGCGTTGCAGGCGAAAATTATTTTGGGTGGACCCATTTTTCGTATTTTTCTTTAGTTCGCTTATTAACGATCTTACTCAATTGTTTCATAAATTGATTTTGCAGGAAACATTTAAGTGAAATTGGATTATTTTCTACAATATTACTACATTGTCTTGGGATCTTTGGGTTTCAACTCCCTGGCAAAGAGAAGAGATTTATTTCTTGGGAAACATTTCGTAAAATTACTTAGAGGAGAGATTCACAATCCCACTATCCTGGAGAAACTAAAATTCTGGGCCCCGGAAAATCGTAGAGTTTTAAGAAAACATGATATATTTTTACCAATTAGGGCTAAATCAAACGTGCTCATGAACTCCCCCCTCTCGAGAGCTGTTCGACTCCTTAACTTACTGGCACAATACTTGGACCTATTCGATGCCAGTTATGTTGAGTTGGTGGAACACATCCTAAATAGCACGATATAAATTTTTCAATCTTATTTCTTTGTTTTTATTTTGTGTACATATTTTTTACTTGATTTTTATTATTTTTTTATGATGTTTTTTTTTATTTATGATTTTTATTATTTTCTTATGTTTTTTTTTTTTATTTATGATTTTTATTATTTTTTTTTATGATGTTTTTTTTGTAATTTTTATGATTTTTATTATTTGTATTGAAATCACATTGACGCTTTGGGGCAACCTGTCAAGTCTCTGTGGTATTGATTTTTTAAAATAAAATAAAATAAAATAAAAATATGTACATATATTATTTGTCAATATTAGGAAAATATTTACATATATGTCAAATAAATAAAGTGTTTTTAGGCTTTTCTTCTTATTGAGGTTATCAATTAGTAATAGAATTTTAATTTCCAATGCGCATTCGATTTGAAGTATTGTTTTATTTTTTCGTGAGCGAAAATCACAACCCACAGATGGTGGGTAGCAACCCGCAGATTGGACAGCCCTGATTTACAATATTGTAGTCCATTTTTTCAAATAAAAAGTTGTAACTGTATCCGTTTAGTTAAGTTTATGTACATTCATCATAATGGCTTCGTTTGTGAGTCTGCACTACTGTGTGAAATAGGGAATGTTATTTTTACAATGCCTTTTTGAAAATTATCTGAAATTTAGGCACAATTATCACTTTAAAAAACGTATTTCGAGTAGAGAATCAAAGTAAATACATAGATCAATCAAACTGTATATAGTGTATTCCGGGAATATATGTATTTAAAAAAAAACGTATTTCGAGTAGAGAATCAAATTCTAGGTATTCGAATATGTTGTATAATAAATTATTTTGTTTTTTCAACGTAGAGCAAATATGACTTTTTTTGATGTACCAGACGAGCATTCTGTTAAAATTTTATTACAGCATACATATTTCGACCTTTTTGAAGTTCTATGCAAATATTGTAAAGCTTATTTTTCGATATTTGGAAACCAATTTCAGGTCATTTCTGTGGAAAGATTTCAGGTCATGTATCGATACATGTACCTATATAATAAAAAAAAAAAATCGTGTGTGATTTTGTTTACTTTACTGTGACTTTATCTATGTATTTGAGGAATATAAGAAAGTCACAAAACAAGACGAATCTTCCCACACACGTTGCTGTCTGCGTCAACATGGGTCGCCTCACGGTAGACCTCTCCGGAATTCCGGAGCGTCTGTAGCCCCCTTAAGTTTTTATCATATTTACAATTAAATATGTTTTATCATTCATCACATGAATTGTGAATTTAATCTTTTCGCAAAAGAAAAGCGTTTATGATACTTGAATTAATTTCTCCTGAATATTTGTAGTGCTAAGCGAAGACACTAAAAATAAATAAAATAGAGTAAGACAAGAAAGCGAAAGTGAACCTTGCATAAAGAGAAAATGAGTCATTAAGGTAGCGCCCAATAATTAAAGACTCTGTAATTGAATATCTGGCGTGTGGAAAAATACATTCAATTAACAATTCTTTCATGATGTAATTTGAGCAAACTTTGTTGGAAAGTGTTAATATAATACTTTAAATAAAAATCTGTAAACGTGAGACAAAAATCCATAGCAAATTCTGGATACGTTCGAGGCTTACATATCTTTTATGTACATATGTGTAGATATTTAAACATGTATGTATGTTTGTACATATCTGTGCAAATACATATATGTACATATGTGTATTAAAAGTTGCAAAGTTGGCTATGGAGCATAGTCACGGCTGAACTTTGGCCTCTTACCGATAATCATCAAAATTACACAATCTGCATAATGCCACACGCTTTTCGGCAGACA